>NW_010139694.1:46469-57068 GCF_000699245.1 Pterocles gutturalis | reverse complement strand
TTTCCTACTGCATTTTTCAAAAAGTTTTGGCTGCTTACTTACATGTTCATGAATGTGTTGGTGAATGGAGGGATGCATTTTTAGGCTGGTTTTAGGAAGGCTCTAGCAACAAAAAGGACAAAACTGTTTCATTCATAGTATTGTTTGTTTACAGGTTTCACCAATTACATGCGGAGTCCGTCAGGGGACATATTCAACCCAGAACACTACCAAGTGAATCAGGACATGACTTACCCTTTGAGTCACTATTTCATTACCTCTTCACATAATACCTACCTCATGGGAGATCAGCTGATGTCCCAGTCTAGGGTGGACATGTATGCATGGGTGCTACAGTCTGGCTGTCGTTGTGTAGAAGGTAAAGATCAAAAAGGAATCATCAGTAGGCTCCGTAGTTTTGTTTCTCCTCTGTAAAGGACGACTCCTGACTTCTGCAGAAGACATGGTAATTGAATAGAGGAAAAAGCCTAGTAAAATGGTGTATTCCCTTCATAAAGAACAAAAAAATAATGGTGCCATATAACGGATAAATTTCTTGGGCATGGAAATAAGGCAGACATTCAAAGAGTAGTGTCATTGGTACTGAGGAAAAAAAAATTGTAAAAATATTTTTGTAGAGAGGATCCTAACATTCAGTGGAATGTATTGGTGTGTATACTTTCTAGACAAGAGTACAGCAACCAAGCTGGGAAGTATGGCAGAGCTCCTGCTACACGTGAAAGGAAAGCTGATATTTCTGATAGGGAAGTAGGGTTCTGTTATGTGAAATGTTGAGAGTCTCTGCAGTGACCAGGAATCCTTTATGTGAAATCCCTTCTGATGCTTGTGGTGCCTTTCTGAGACAGTACCTGTTTCATAATAATTTTTAATATCCTGATCATCAAAGCGTTTTCACAATTTTTCAGAAGGCCAGTATTATGGTTTTCTCAGGTCAGATGGGTGCTTCAGAGGAGTAAAACATTTTGTGGGGATGTGACTGTAAACAAGTATAAGGTTAGACAAAATCCAGGGAGGGCTAGAGATGCCTAAGTCTTGGCTTTGCTTGTGGTGTGAGAAGCTTGGCTAAGATTCTCTGCTTTCCTTTTTGGTTTTAGCAGTGGTGTCATTAGAGTAATGCTATGCTGTGTAATCTCTCTTCCTGTCATAATACTCCTCAGCACTTGTTAGAGGAGAGCTTTTTTCTTGGGGCTTTCTCAAACAGTAGGAACAGTCGTCTGTACCTAGTAGAATGCCACGGTGTTTCTTCAGAGAAAGGACGTTCAGCACAGTGAGGAGGGAGATACAGACAAAGGGTGGGAATGACCCTGTACCCTGCTCTGCTGGGTGTCTGGCTGGGTGGCTGACAGGAGTTGCAGGGTCTCAGAGTCTTCCTCAGGTGGTGGCCCCAGAATACCTGTCTGATGGGTGTCATTGTTTCTGTTCTACAGTTGACTGCTGGGATGGGCCGGATGGTGAACCAATTGTCCACCACGGATACACTTTGACTTCCAAAATTCTCTTCAAAGATGTGATTGAAACTATCAACAAATATGCCTTTATCAAGAATGAGTATGTATACAGTCTGCCACCTTCTGAGTCTCGGGGCTATGAACTGGAGTGCTCCCAGGCATCCATGTAAAGGCAGTCAGGGAAAATCTAACCTGTGTCTGCACATGCCAGACAGGATTCTGAGTGGTTTTCTGTGGGGAGAAGGCCTTCAGAAAGAAATAGCAAGGCAAAACTGAGTAGGGGCATTTGGTACCTAGTTCTGGGGCTGCATTTATCCTATTCATAGAAGACAAGAGGATCAATGTGTTTTGACAGTGAATGTTTTTGGTGACTAGCTGACACTTTAACCGCGTATCTCTGGATGCATATTCCAGTGATGCCAAGGTTACACTTGGTTGCTTCAGGGACAAGAAGCAAGTCAGGCAGCAAAGGAATACAAAGAGGCAGCAGCCCAACTGTGGAGAAAGCAGACTGTTCAAGAGAAAGACGTTATTTTCCCTACCTGTACATTGCTCAGGAAATCAGAGAATTATGCAATGGGAAGTCAGAGTTTGATACTGAACGAAACATATCTGAGACTTGCAGGTGTTTTCTTTCCCAGGATAGGCTGGAGGCACAGATGTTGGTAGGCTGCAAATTCAGCTAAGGAACTAGCTTCAGGCACAGCTTCACACACATCAACTGTGAAAGTTTTGTCCTGCAGGCATTGTCTGTCTGAAAGCCTGATTTTTCCTGATGAGGAGATAATGAAGGCTGGATTTCAGGATAGACATCTTTTTATTTGTAATTAGGTTTTAGTTAATGAATCCCTCATAATTCAGCCCTACAAAACTGCGCTGGGTGCTGGCTTTTGTGCTCATCCTAAAAATGTATCAACCCTAAACACAAATCCATCTTCAATGTGCTTTTATATGGCACCAACCGCACTGGAATCAATGTTTCACAATCTTGTCTTGATGCTTTTCAAACAACAAGGCATTGTTATTTCTTGGACTCAGCCTGGAGAACCAACAATAACTGACAAAACTAAATCTAGAATAATACTTAGTGGTTTTGTAGAAGAAGCTTTACCTGCAGGCTTGTTTGTATGACACTGCTGTTGCTAGCTAGAAAAGATTTCATGGAAGCACTAACACAACAGACTTTATCGCTTTGTTGTTGGAAGTGGGAAGGTAAAGACAAAACCCCTTTGGGGATCTTTTCTGTTCTTGGAACCTTTATTTATTTTTACCTGTGAGAGTAGAAAAAGGCTGATGCACCGATTGGAGAGGAGAGTTGAAAGCACTGGCTAATTAGGTTTTCCTTATGAATGGCTTGTTAGAATCTCTTTGATAGGAAGAGAAGATCAGGAGTGGGTAGTGTAGGAAGGTGAAAAGTGTGCTCTGGAAAAAAATGCATCAAATGAGATTGCAGAAGTTTAATTATCCTGTGGCTGTCAGAAATGGACCATTCAGTTTGGAGGGAGTAAAAGGATATCAGTCCTGTGCCCACACTGATTTGTCTGACTCCTGTGGATTTCATTGGTGGTGATGCGGGTTACAGGAATGGCTCAGATGGTAGTAACCCTTATCCTCTTAACTCTGTAAAAGCTAAGTTTGCAGTTGATGATACTTGCTTATGTCTCTGCCAGGTACCCTGTTATCTTGTCAATTGAGAACCATTGCAGTGTCATTCAGCAGAAGAAGATGGCTCAGTATCTTATAGAAATTCTGGGAGACAAACTGGATCTGTCTTCTGTGCACAACGATGATTCTACCAAGCTCCCTTCACCAGCAAGTCTTAAAGGAAAGATACTGGTTAAGGTAAAAACTTGCTTCGTTTGTTCCATCTCTCTTTACGTTTATGATGATTATGATTTCTGCCTGGTTATCACTTATACACTTATACCCTAAATTAAATAATTTTACAAAAAGCAATCTTTGAGAACCTAGTACTTAGGTTCTGAACAAATGTCTTCTCAATCAATAAGAACTGGGTTGCATGCTTTGAATATTTTTTTTAAATGTGTGATATAGCAAGAGCTGCATGCTAACCTGCCTGTGTAATCGTTTTATCTTCTAGGGGAAGAAACTTCCAGCCAACATCAGTGAAGATGCAGAGGAAGGTGAAGTTTCTGATGAGGACAGTGCTGATGAGATTGACGATGACTGTAAACTAATGAATGGAGATGTAAGTTAGGTGACCATTTGAATGTAAATGTATGTTAAGTTTTCCCATCCCAGTGAGAAGAAACCTTGTATGAGTTCTCAAGTCTAAAACTTCATGGGGACAAATTTGACAAAGTGCATACTGGGCAGCACCAGTTCTAGTTCTTGTGTTTCAAGTTTGGAATTTTTAAATATTTTAAATAGTAATATCTCATGATTTTTAATTGCATATCACTTGGAGATATGCAATATCTTTTCTCCAGGATGGAGAAATGAATGCCAGTAAGAAAGGTGTCATCTTTTGTAATAAAATTAGGTAGTAACACGTTATGGCTGGGTGTGTTGTTCTCACAAAAGGCTCAGTAGGCATTGCTTTGCTGACCTCATTGTTTTCGTTATTAACAGTTCACTCTGCTGTGAGGTTTACTGATGCTTTAAATCTGAGATTTGCTACGTCTGGTTTGCTTTCCAAGCCAAATTTTGAAGAGCTCAGAAAATCATAGCTTGTTTCATGACAAATTTAACTGGGAATTCTTAAGGCCTACTGAGAAAACACAATCTGTCACCTCTTAAAAGACCTGAAATTGTGAGTTTATGCCTCATGGATGAAAAAGAAACCTCTGGATTTCTATTTTTGTTTCCCCCACTTCCTCACATGGGCTATGGTGTACACAGCAGGAGGGAACACTTTAAATCTAACATCTACTTGAGGGCCTCATATGCTTCCATACCTTACATTGAGTCTGATACCGAGCTGCAGGTAACTGCATGTTATGCAAATTAAGAATCTCCTTTTTTTTTTTTTCCTTTTTCTTTGCACATAACATTTTAGTCCTGGCTGGAATAATTTCTAAGACTTTTTTCATCACTACCTAGTTTAATGATTGTTTTGTTTGTAGGCATCTACTAATAGGAAAAGAGTGGAGACTATAGCAAAGAAAAAACTTGACTCGCTGATAAAAGAATCCAAAATCCGTGACTGTGAAGATCCAAATAATTTTACAGTTACCACTCTACCATCATCAGGAAAAGCTGGTCTAAAATTAGATAGTAAGAAGGTGAGCATGTTTTATTGTACCTCACTTACCCCTAGACCTGATTGTTGTTTTGTTTGTCTCTGTAGCTACATAGTACTATGATTTCATAACAGTAATGTTTGTTCTTGCAAAGGTAGATGTCTAAAGCTGGGCTTCTAAATGTGTTTTGAGACTCCCAATACAGGTAGCTCAGTTTACCTGAGGTGTCTGCAGCTATCACAGTCCTAATAAAACTAGAGAATTCTCAGCACTTCCCTTAAAACAAGACAGTGTGAGTCGCCTGATGATTTTTGCAGAGTCTATTTGCCATTAGGTCTCTGTCTCCTGTCTGGGTTAACTAGAATAGTACAACTCAAGAATAACCAGATAGCCAAACGTTCACCTGAGATGTTGGAGATGCAGGTTCATGTCCCCAGTCACACTTAGAAATAAGATTTTTGGAGCTATATTTTCCAGTTTTGGATGACTGCCCTGACCACCACATATTTGGCTGTTTCAATACAGAAGAAAACACGTTCCCTTCTTCTGGAATATTTTCTGTAATATCTTGTCGCAACATCTTATTAAAACCTCATGTTGCTTATATAAAGCTATGTTATAAGGAAGAATAGCTTTCACATTTATGTCCATGTAGTAGAAGTGTCTTTTTAATTTGCTGAGGAGATTTTAATTTTAGCTGTTTTCATGAATCACACTTTATGCAGAAGGATAGTCTGTTATTGCAGATGAATAATGAAAATATCACTTCTTCAAAATATAAGCTGAAATGCTAAACATCTCTTTCTCCAAAGTCCAATGACTTTCTCCAGCACCTTTGGAGAAAGAGGTGTGTAGCATTTCCATTTGTTGTGTTTTATTAGCTTACTGAATAAATCATAGATATTGACTTCAGATTCATAGCTGAATCCATTCCCTTAACGATGATGCCAGGTGAACATCACTGTCAGATAAGCAAAGCTTTTTTTTTTCTTGCTAGCACAGCAACTGGAGCATGAAATGTACACATGAAATGACATTTCAACAGAAAGAAATTTATTTTCCATTATAAAAAATGCATATAAAAGTTAGGCTTTTTTTCCTCAGTTCTCTATTCCTTTTTATTTGTATTTTAGTTTTATACTAATGCTTATTTATAAAAATGTACTCAGCCCAAAGACTACGCTTCATGAACTTGAGGCAATGTCATTTTAGAATTTTTAATAAGCCACAAAAAGGTTAGGAGTATTGCTGCATGCAAATGAAAAACATTGTAGATCTGCCAATAATAAGCAGGTGTACTAACTTGGGATTAAAACTAGATGAGAACTAAAAATCATCTCCCCAAAACTTTCTATAGCATGAGTTTTGTATGTGCTTTTAAGCCTAATGATTTATGTAATGTATCAGCCAGTTATTTTAAGATCCACTGCAAGGCCAAGACTTCGAGAATCCTTCTGCATAGGTGTTAATCAGAATAGTCTGTGTTTTATTAGTCTAGCAAACAATGAAACCTTAAGGTCATATTAAAAACCAGTGGCACCAATGCAGTATATAAATTTTTAGGGATTACAAGAATTTTGTTTCTTTCTTACCATGGAGTGTCCTAGTAAAACTGTGTAATTGGTAGAAATAATTCCTGCTAAATTATGCTTTTCAAATATCAAGCTATAATAACAATCTCATGTCAATAAACATATGTGGTATGGGGGCATTCCAGCTTTGCCTGGATAAAAATAAAATTGGGGTTAGGTATCAGTGTGATTCCTGTCTGCTCTCAAAGTTTCCAGGGACAAAAATGATGGCAATTCTTGCTGTCATACAAGGTCTTGTACCCAGCTTGCGTTTAAAAAAAAAAAAAATTGGTCTGATCCAGTTCTGTTGACATTTTAGGGAGGAATGCTTCCCAAAGTATTTTGGTGATGTTCACGTATGCTGTCTGTAGCGTTCTGTTTGGTCTGTTACATTATTCTTTCTGTTTGGTTACTTTAGAGTAAGCTTGAGGATGATGTGGAATCTGGGGAAGACTTCAGTACCAACAAAAGGCACAGCCGGTCATTGATGGGCAGTTTTTCTAAACGCAAGGTGAGCCACTCGGTAGGTTAGATCTACATACCAACTCTGCCTACCAAAGCAGAACTGTGTCCAGCTGCTCAAACGCTGATCAGACAGTTATGATATTATGGTTTTATTTCCTTGTGGCACAGAAAAAAGGAAGCAAATTGAAAAAGGCAACAAGCCTGGAAGAAGGTGAAGATGATTCAGATTCTCAAGGAAATTTAGCCAGGAGCTCTGTACATTGCAGCAGGTTTGTTTAAAGTGATTTGGCAATTTTGTTTCTGAGAAAGATGCCTACCTAAACGTACCCACCAAATAGATACGCTTCAGGTCTAGAAGCAAATTTGTTGAAGGCTGCAGGCCTGAATCCATGTGGCCCAGTGAATACATTAAGGTGGATTTCCAGAGTCTATCATGTGTCCAGGTGATTTTTTTTTTTTTGTTGTTGTTCAAAATTTGACACATGAAGTTGCATCAACATTCAGGTGATGATTTTGATCAGAATGGTTGGTTAAGATTCAGGCTCCAAAACAAAGAAATCAGATCAAGCAGTTCTTTGGGAGGTTGGTAGATATGCTGTTAGTGATAACCCAAAGCAAGTGAGGAGAATGAGAGCATTACTGTTTTGTTATTTCTTTGGGATTTTTTTTTTTTTTTAAACACTTGATTTGAGAAGTAAATGTATATGTGAAGAGATATTCCACCCTTTGGCCAAAGCCATTTAGAGCCCTCCCCACCAGATCTTAGTAGGTAAATACTTGTGTCTGCCGTTAACATGTAAGAACAGCACTGCCTTGTGCTGGATACTTTCATGCTGTTGGTTCCACAACTTCTGTGCTTTGACAAGGAGGCTCTATGTGGTATAAAACTATGAAGTACCTCCTTAATGGAAAAAAACCTTCTTATATTTCTTTACTCTGATTTATTTTTAAATATGAAAGGCAAAATTTTCCCCTTAATTAATGGGAAATTAATTTGTTTTATCTTTCTAGGATAAACCGACAGAAGAAAACAATGAAGCTGTCCAGGGCACTTTCTGATCTGGTGAAATACACAAAATCTGTTGGCATCCATGATGTTGAAACTGAAAGTAGGTTAAACTAAATGTCTGCTGAAAATAATTGTTATGCAAAAAAATTGAAAGGTTTACATTCTTACATATCTTCTTATTAAAACCTGGTTTTCTATTTGCTTCTCCCCACCCCTGAAAAGCTTTTAACAGAAGAGCTGCACACAATAAAGCTATACTATTTTGCAGTAACTGACCACTTGCTATTCAGAATCCGCAAAGTGCGTCTAAAGTTGTGTCCATAAAGGACAAAAAGTTCCTGCAGGTAGTAGTACAAGTGTAGTCTTTGCTAGCTTCTATAAAAGCTGCTACACAACAATTATATCCTGGAAACAACAGAGGAGTTAGTTATGCTCTTGGGCAGAATGGTCTGAAGAGCATTTCAAGCTTAAAAATTAGATTTTTAAGTCAAATCTGTTAAAATATCAGCATTACATTTCTAGAATATTTCAGTCCTCTTTCTAAGTTTTCTGGATCTTATTTTGACAGGAATCAAGTTTAGTTAAAAGTGTCAGAAAGAGAGAATTGATTGCCAGAAATCATACTTCCCTTGAGCAAATTCAAGAAATCTTAAGAGAATTTTTTTTTAGAGCTCTTGATGAAGATTCAGGTCATTCATTATATTCATCTTCATTTTCCCAACACTGACTCCTCCAATAAGCACAGTGATTTTGCTGTAATGTAAGAAAAGCATAGTTCCCTCTGAGTGGGATGTATTCAAATGGTGCTTGATAGTTATAAGTAACTAGTGGTATGTAGTTTTGAATGCTTTATCTAGATAATAAATAAATAAGGACATTACCTCTGATCTCCTCCTCTCTTCTTTGTAGTCTCTTCCAGCTGGCAGGTTTCATCTTTCAGTGAAATAAAAGCCCACCAGATACTGCAGCAAAAGCCAGCACAGTATCTGCGTTTCAACCAGCATCAGTTGTCCCGCATCTACCCATCTTCCTATCGTGTGGACTCCAGCAACTACAATCCCCAGCCATTCTGGAATGCTGGCTGCCAGCTCGGTGAGCAGAAAGAAAACTTGTTGATTTTTGGTTTAATTTGGGAGGGATGCCTTAATAGGAGCTTTGGAATCACCCCTTAAAATACTGAGTTCTCTGCTCATCCAGCTTTACTGACAAACAAGTGCTCCTTGTTACTGTCTGTGTTGTTACCTAGATAGATTACCTCAAACATGTGTCTTACATGCAAGCAGTTGTCTGATAAATGGAAACAAATGAACTCCTGAAATGCAAGAGAACTTCAGAGTTCAGACACTTTTGAAGAGCCTCTCTCCCTGAAGCTGTAATGTACATTATAGAAGTGAATTCTTTTTCATAAAACATTTCAGGTTTTGCATCCAAGGAGTTAAATGTGAAAATGTACTTGGGTGTCCTTCCTTTAACTTGGTTCTACAAACAAGGATGGTTAATGTACTTACTAAGTCATGTCACCTTTTTTTTTTTTTAAATAGTTGCACTAAACTACCAGTCAGAGGGGAGAATGCTGCAACTGAACCGGGCCAAATTTAGTGCCAATGGCAATTGTGGCTATGTCCTCAAACCAAACTGCATGTGTCAAGGTAGGAAAAATGAGTGAAATAAGTGAATCACTTATCGCGTGAGAAGATCAGGTGTGGATCCTTATTACAGTTTGTTTAAAAATGCATTTCTGATGCTAGAAGCAAATATGCCAGAAGGTGTCTAAAACTAAATTCATCCCCAGAACTGCACGTCTTTCATATCATGTGACTTTTCATTCTTACAGGTGTCTTTAATCCAAATTCTGAAGACCCACTGCCTGGCCAATTGAAGAAACAGCTGGTTCTAAGGATTATCAGTGGTCAACAACTCCCAAAACCACGAGATTCCATGTTGGGAGACAGAGGAGAGGTATGGGATTGTCTTGTGTGCTGGAGAACAGTAGGGGAATTAGCTCGTGCAGAACATAATCTTGTCAGAAAGCTATCCAAGCCCAGGAATCCAGTTCCCTGCAACTCCCAACAGCCACATTTTAAGTGATTACTCTAGAAGTGCCTGCAAAACATACGAACTTACTGACCATGTCAGGAGCCAACAATATATAGGAAAATTAACACTGTTGAGATAAAATGCCTAAGTAACCTTAAGAAACAATCTGCACCCCGTCTGTTCAGATAGAAACCTGCAGTTAGTTTAACCTCCAGCCAGGCACTTGTAGGCTGGCTCATCCTGCCCCATTTCCCACTAGATGACTTAGCCAGAGATCTCTCATCATTATAATAATTATTTACAAAAAGGTTCAGGACAAATAATTATTAAGACAATAACCTACAATGCCCACATTGTAAACCATGTGCTTGAATTTCATCTTTGTCACTCTTTCTTTTCAATATTTGTTACTTTCTGTTTTCCAGATCATAGATCCATTTGTTGAAGTAGAAGTTATAGGTTTACCTGTTGATTGCTTCAAAGAACAAACCAGAGTAGTTGATGATAATGGTAAGATTCTGTGGGTTTTAGGGGTTTTATGGCTGAAATACATGGTAAGTTTTGTTCATAAAGATAACGAGTAGATGAAATTTGGCACCTGTTTTGGCAAAGCACTGAAAAATTGATATAAGCATTCTTGATGTTAATGAGACTTGGGTCTTGACTTATTCAACTGAATTGGTATAATGTTGTGCAGGCCTTGGCGTAAAACAAGTAATTTGTCTGACTTCTCATTGTGTATGAGAGAAGGGTATTTTGAGCTTGCTGTTGTCAGAAGAGGTCAGGTTGTCCAAACACTCATTGAAAGCAGGGCCAACTTTAAGTAAGATCTGACTCTGTTTCTTGCAAATTCTTGTGCTGTTGTG
>NW_010139694.1:0-46438 GCF_000699245.1 Pterocles gutturalis | reverse complement strand
CTGCTGAAGTGAGTGGGAGTACTGGATTTTCCAAGAACAATGAACTATCAGGAAAACCAGAATGACATTGCGGTTTAGGGATTCCTTAGGTAGGCTGTCTTCTTTCTTCTTGCATCTTGTGAACAAAATATCTAAAAGCTGATTCCTTAATTTTGAGGTTTTAACCCCATGTGGGAGGAAACGCTGGTGTTCACAGTACACATGCCAGAGATTGCACTGATTCGGTTCCTTGTGTGGGATCACGATCCAATTGGGCGTGACTTTATTGGACAGAGGACAATAGCTTTCAGCAGTATGATGCCAGGTAAGACAGAAATTGTGACATCCCAAATCAGTGGGCCAGGACTGAGGCTGCAAATGCTGGATTAATGTGTGTGTGTGTATCTGCTGAAGAAATTTCCAGTTAGAACAAGAGACCGAGAGTTTGGACCCTGAGTTCTCTGCCTTGGTCCACTACTGACTCATATGATGATGAAGACTAGATCCATTAACTCTATGGGACTAGGTTTTCAAAAAAGTGGTAAGATCGTTAAGCAGGATCGCTAAATCTTGTGGGCTTGGAAGACTACCATAGAGAATCTTTACTCCTGCTATCTCATACTGCTTTTTCCTCCATTTTCTTCACAACAGTTTTTGAAAGACACTAGAGTTTTGATTGGCCTTATCACTATCAGGAACAGTTTAGTATAGAACAGGTAGTTATTCTAATCATGGGTTATTAAATGCCATTTGCTGTCAGTTTCCTACTTCTGTTTTCAATTCAGTCTTCCTTCACATTAAAGCTGCTTCTGTGTATATTTTTCTTCTCTTTCAAAGTAAAGAAAAAAGCCTGTGTTTGAGATTGAAAGCAAACACCCAGTCTCAATAAAATTAGCTTGGTTGAAATGTTTGCAGTATTAATAATGGACTGTAAGTCCCCAGGAGAGAATGTAATCAAGTTTAAGTCACGGATGGACAGCAGCAATAATGGACATGGGAAAAAATAGGAGTTGGCTTTTTTATGAAATAAAAGGGACAAGAAGAAATGGGAGTTAAGTTTGGAAGTGGTGTGACTCTTGGATAACTGAGTGTGGCTAGGTGATGTACAAGCCTGGATGCTTATTGCATTGGAAAAAAAGTAATTAATTTATTTTGCTGGTTACAAAAGACAAGATGCTCTTTCTACTGTATTTCAACTCAAAAATAGGAGTTGGCTTTTTTATGAAATAAAAGGGACAAGAAGAAATGGGAGTTAAGTTTGGAAGTGGTGTGACTCTTGGATAACTGAGTGTGGCTAGGTGATGTACAAGCCTGGATGCTTATTGCATTGGAAAAAAAGTAATTAATTTATTTTGCTGGTTACAAAAGACAAGATGCTCTTTCTACTGTGTTTCAACTCCTCAGCTTTGTTTGCTCTGTTTCAGGTTATCGACACGTGTACCTGGAAGGTATAGAAGAGGCATCCATCTTTGTTCACGTGGCTATTAATGACATCTGTGGTAAGGTGAGTGTCTTCACTGTCGTATGGCACAGCTTGCATGTGTGAAGCAACTGACAGGATTTTGTATCATGCTAGGGAAGCCCAGCAGGTGAAGGCCCAGGTTAATGTATTTGTTAACTAGAGTAAACTTCATCTCTGCGGCTGTCATGGTAGCCTGAGATCTTCCTGAATATACATGGAGATAAAGGCAAATCACAGGGCTAGGGAAGCCCAGCAGGTGAAGGCCCAGGGCCGTTTGTTAACTAGAGTAAACTTCATCTGTCGTGGTAGCCTGAGATCTTTCTGAATATACATGGGGATAAAGGCAAATCACAGGGAAAGGTATAAAAAGAGATTCTTGCAGTGCCTTTTGGAGAGAACCAGAGGGGAAGGTTGTTTCATTGCAGCATGCACACATTTACATAAATAAGTGCAGTTGTGTCCAGTACACTAAGGGCACCTTGCTGAACAGAAGTTAGACACATGAGCCGTGAGCGCTTGTTGCCTGCAAAGCTTATTTTATAAAGGCTCTGTCTGCCTGATGCTTCCACATTTTAAATGTAATCAAATTCTTAAGGGTTATTTGCTTGGGGTTTTCCATAATAACACTTGAAGTGCAGAGGAAAGATGATCCATCTAATAGTTGTCAGACTTTTTTCTCTGCTTATCTGTTATTAAGAGTGTCTTTGCTTCACATGCAGGAAAAACACAACTATCTGAGTGCTATATGGAAACTCACATGAATAACTCCAAGCTGAAAGTAAAGCCCTAACTTCAAACTTATCCTAGGCCAGCTGAAAAGGAGATAGCTTCTTTCCTGGCAGTGCACTGGATTTAGATACTTCTGTGCTATTAATTTCAATGAAATTCAGGTAGCCAAGTGTCTTACAGTGCGGTGAGAATCTCAAAACCAGTTTACATCCACCCGCAATGACAGGCTGAGCTTTCTGCAGCAGGAAGCTGTCACATCAGCATGGTGACAGCAGGAGGCGGCGTTGAATAGGCTGGGAATTCCCCGTGCCTTTGCCTGTGGTGCTGTTCGCGTAAGAGGAATTAAAGTAAATTCTTAAAAAGGAAAATAGCTTCTTAAACTGCAAGATTTTAATCAAAACTTTTATGGGATGAAGCAGAGAGAAATCCCAGGAAAGCTTCTTTTAGGAAGAAGGGCTGCTTCTGGAAAGAATGTCACTTCAGACATTTTAGCTCAGATCCTGGTTTTTTATTTGATGTCTAATGCAAAACGTCTAGGCAAGTCTAGCGTCATCCTGACAGGGCCAGGAGTCTTGCCTGAAACTCCCTGTGATGCAGTATTAATCTGTTCAAATTTAGCTCCATTGAGCAAGAGACTTTAGAAGCTTCAGGTGAGAGAGAGATGGTTGGTGTTGGTCTGAGCACAACAGATGAGCAGTGATTAATTTCCAACTGTAGGAACTTTGTGAATGTTTGAAGAGTTTTCACCTCAGATCCTCTCTGGTAATGTTGCAAGGCATTATCTCTCTTTTAATCCTTATTTTACCTAGCCTTTCATAATTATTTGCTCCTATTGGTTTCTTCATGAGTAACTGGCTCGTGATAGTTATAATTTGCAGTCGGACAACATGCCCATTTAAAGTGTGGCAGCTATTTGGAGAACATTAGCTTTTCTTGGTAAGCGTTTTAAACAACGGAAAGACCCTTGTGTATCACAGTGTCTCCTACCTGTCCTTATCCACTAGCTTCCAATCTACTGCACTGATTTGGTTTTTTTGATTGCTTTATTCCCTTTTCATGTTCTAAGTCTACTAGACATCCCGTATTGCTTCTCATTATTGTTGCAGTCTCTTTGGGTTTGCTGCTTTTAAGATGCTGGTGCTGTTCACTGACGTGATTAAAATACAAGGACTTGTAAGGAAAGCTTGTATGTGGGGGTGGTTCTAAATTTATAGTTTCTAATAAAAACTACTGAAAATATGCAACAAATATTACACAGCCCTTTCTGTTTTGGTCTCTCTGAGTCATGTTCTGCTTTGATTTTTCCAGTTAACAGAGTTCTGTTAAAACTAGAATTATTTCTCTGTTTCCACTCTCTTTCACTCTTGGGCAGCAAAATCACCAGTTATCAGCCTGGTTTTACCCAGGCTTTATTAATCTAGATATCCTAATGCAAGCATTAACCTTTTGGAGCTTTTTTCTAAATTTACATATCCCTCTCTCTCAGTAGCTTGATATTATTAAAGCAGAGTCTTTGATTTTATTTTTTTTTTTTTCCACCTTAACTTGTGTTTAACCAAAATCTCTTTCTTGATTGCACTATTTCCTGGAGACGCTGGTTTTTTGTCTGTCTCTTTTGTAGTCTATTCATGTATTGCAAAATTTCTTGTGGTTTTCTAGATGTGCGTATCTCTGAGATCCTCCCTCACTGTTATTTTGCCTTTACTCTGTCTGTTTGTGATTTCAGTGGGCTTCTCTATGTCAAAAAAGTCTACTTTTAGAAGCAGAGCATTTTTAGACGCCTTGAAGGTACCCCCTCCTGCCTCAGGGAGGTGTAGTGACCACCACCACACACCTGCATGCCTCTAACCAGTTGCTTCATTAGCGTCAATGTTTCCTTATTAGCATTTTGAAGCTCTTCAACTCATGTAACCTGAATGGTGACATTTGACTTGGTCAGGTCTGTTGGGTCATTGATCAGCCAGAGAGCCTTCCATATATGAAGCAGATCCAGGATAAAAATCCTTCTGTACCCTCTTCAAACCACTTCTTTCACATGGAAAAGAACATTAACAGTGAATTGTTTGCTAAATTGTGGGAAAGCCTCTTGTGCTGTTTTTCCAGTCTGCTTTAAAGAATTAAAAACCCCTGCAAAAGCTGCACTAGAAGGTGAAAGCGCATGTTCTGGATCTCCGTCAAAATGGCTCTCCTTTTTTTTTTTTTCCCCCCCCCTTTTTTTCAACTTTTTTTTTTTTTTCCTAAGTTAACCAAATTTGTCTTTGGGTTCTTGAATCACTCTGTTGATTCAAGCAATAGTGGCTACCTTAACAGAGATGCATCAAATAAGCCAGAATGATGCCCGGGGCCCTGCACTGCCTGTCACCCGCTCCATCAGTGCTTTTATTTTATTTTTCTTGGATATTATTTGTGTGTGTGTATGTATGACGATTTTTTCTGGGTTTTGCAAATATTTGTATTGTCTGATTTTTTAGCAATAAATTCATGTACTTGCCAACTTGTCTGAATTGGAGCGGAATGCTTTTTTCCCTTCCCTCCTTAACAAATGCATCATCTCATTTTGAAGCTTTCTAGTGCAAGTGAATCCACGGTGAACCAAGCCGACTGTTCAATAGTCTGGCTCTCACAGAAGGTTTATTAATATTTAAATTACATTTTCTCTGCCTTGTATGGGAAAAATCAAATTGATTTCCCTACCTTCTCTATTGTATCCAGTATACTCTTTTAAAGGCCATTTTGGGTCTCTTTAATAATCTCCTCACACCTGGATCTTGGCATGTGTAACTCAATTTCAGTCAATTATATAAATAATATTCTGAATGTTTTCACTGGGCTTGGTGTCTGACAAACCTTGATCCCATGTACCAGATTGTGCAGAACACCTGTGAATAAAAGCAGCTTTTAACCCAGGCTTACTGTACAGCGCAGCTCATGTCTGTCCATTAAATCCTACAAAGCAAAATTTGAAATGCGTGAGCATGCACCCAAAAATTTGGGGGTTGTCCTGGTTACTCTGTCTCAGCTGAAACCAGGAGAGGGGTGAAAGATAGACCGTTGTAATTTAAATTAGACATTTCTGTGCCATTGTTTGGCACTGCAGAAAAGTGACCTCACATGCTGTCACAGGTAAAAACCGAACTGACAGCAAGTGCCAACAAGCATGGGTGCTGATCAGATCTTATCGTGGGTTTCTGACGATGCATTTCCATCACAGGCTTATGTACTCTGTTGTTATTCATTCTTTTTGCTACAGCTACTAAAGAGAGTCTGATCTAACCGGGAAATCAAGGGAACAAATCAGGAGAAGTAGCTGAGAAGGGAAGCATCTCCTTCTCTGCTCAAAGTGATTTATGTGTAGGAGGCTCTAAGAACTGAGCAAAAGCAGCATCCTCTTTATCAGGCATCAGCCTATGGCTTTAAAAGCTGGCAAGTACAACCGGAATGCTCACAGGAATGCTGGAACTCTGTTTCACTGAAGTGTGAATCAGTTGTATGATGGTGGGAGATTTATGATTGCGAATATATATGTTTAATGCTTAAATAAGTACTGTGTTATCACCCTGACTAACTTCGCTTGTTTATAGTGTGTTTTTTCAGTGCTGAAAACATACATCAGTGTTTTACATGTGCACATTGTGTTGGGAAACTGGCCCATACCTCACAAAGCTTTGTGTTTGAAAAGACAAAACCAAAACCAAACAACAAAACCCCAGGAAGGTGTATGGCTAAAAAGGAAGCACTTTGACTTCAGTCTTAAAGAGTCTGAAATGTGTGGCATTATGAACACCTCCAGCTTTGTGGCTTTTAGCACACAAAGGAACTCTTCAGGTTTCAGAATGAGATCCTTGTAGACTGAAATATTTCCTTTTTTTTTTAACTTTTTCTTTTCAATAGCTAATGCTTATGTTTATGTTGTAAGCAGCTATATGCTAGTAAGAAAATTCTGAGAAATAGAGAGAGATACCTGGTTGGAAAATTTTATCTAAAAACATAGTTGAGCAAAAAAGAAGTGAAATTTTGCAAGGCTGCTATTACCGATTTTTTGGATTTCTAATCTCTGTCTTATTTCTGGTTAGTTCTCATGCTGATGGTAGGAATATGGCAGCAGACTCTGTATACGCGTGCCTATGTGAACTGATCGTTTGTACGTGAGTTCCTGTGCCCAAGGGAAGAGATTTGCATTTCTATTAAGGACTTTTTTTCTTTTTTGTTTTAATTTTCCAGGCCAAACAAGCTCTAGGTCTAAAAGGCCTGTTTGTCAGAAATCCAAAGCAGGCCTCTCTGGACAGTCATGCTGCTGGTCAGCTCCATCGCAAACATTCCTTTAGCAGTCATATCTTGAGACGGACAGCTAGTGCACCCACCAAAAGCCAGAAGAAGAACAAGAAGGGCTTTCCTGAAATTGCTATTGACACAAAAGACAACAGCTCTGAAGGGGCCGGTGAAGACTGTGATGTGGAAGCCGCCTCCCAGCCTCGCTTTGAGCAAGAGCCAGAAGGTGCTTCCCTGTCACCAGCTCCCAGAGATGGTGCCAGTGGGGAGGCACATGGCAAGGGGTTGAAAGGTAAGGCCCATAGTTTTCGTAAAGCCAAAAGCCAAAGTTGTGCTCGAGGGGGTGCTGCTTTCAGTGAACCCATACAGAGATCTAGCAGGGTCCGGCTTCAGGAGCACCAGAGCGAGAAGCAAAGCGTCTTTGCACGCTGTGCCATCAACAGCTCTGGTAGGATTGGAGTGGCCACCAATTGCATGAAATGCATGATTGGTTCCAAAGAAAGCCCAGATCTAGAATGCAAGTGGAGTGACCATCCTACCAGGCCTATTGCTAAAGATATACGTCACCACGATCAGTATAGCAGTATAACTGGAGAAGAGAGCTTAGAGCTAAAAAACTGGGGTGCTAACGGTCAGCCCAGGCGGCAATCAGATTTGCAGCCTTGCAGCAGCTCTGGAACTGCCGATGATCTAACAAGAAGCACCCAGTCTTTTGTGACCCCAGGGAAGAAAAATGTTGAATCAAAATGTCATGGAATAAAGGCTCATTCTCGGCAGCGGTGGCAGTGCCAATCAGGTGGCAAGTACGGAAGCACTGTCAACTTGGTTGCAGCCAGCAATGGCTCTATATCCTCCAACTCCAGCAGTCTAGAAAGCCTTGGAAGCCCAGAATTCCCCAAGCGCTGTTCTGAAACTTCTCGAAGGCAAGTGGGCACCCTACAGAGGGAAATGAATGCCTTGTTCGTTCAAAAATTGGAGGAAATTCGAAGTAAATCCCCTATATTCTTTACTGGTAAGACCAGATTTTCTTCACCCTTCTCCACCTTAGATCACACCATTGTCTCAGCTTCTGCATAGCATCTTTATTTAGAAGCTCCTGTATGTTGTTTTGCTATCAAGAGCTCTTTTTCTTTATTTTTGGCAATGACAGAAAAAAAGTCTGCATAAATATTTTTATTTTATTTTTTTTCCTAGATGTGTCTGGTTTAGATTAGTCCTTTCCATGCCTAGCTAACCATCTGCAGTAGTAGAACTGTCAGTAGTCCATCAGTGTTTGGGTTGGTTGTTCAGGGTTTTTTGTTTCCTTGGGGTTTTTCAGTGAATGTGGTATGATACTAAGTAAATTTTAAGATCCAAACCAGAGCATTAAGTAAAGACTGAATATGGGAAACCCATATTATCAAACAATATTTCCATTATCAGTATTTGTGTTTCACTGAGGGATAACCACATCAGAACTGATGTCTGATGTGCACTGTGCTAACAATAAAAGCAGTTCCTTCCGCAAGGGACTGGCAAAATTACTGCCGTCAGTTCAGGGATTACTGGATGGAATTGTCTGGTCTGGGCTGTTCAGGAGATCACACCGTATGAACACAGCAGACCATTCTGGTCCTAAAGGTATAAATCTCCAGTATGCAAATATTTACAGATGTGCTTAATGTTACGTATATGATTTGAGTGTGACCTGAGGGCACAGTTGCATAATGTAAAGAAGCAAGGTATGTGACCTGATGTTACTTGACATCAGGCAAGCTAGGTGGACTGGTGGCATTTCCCAATTGCAAAATAAAATGTGTCCATTTAAAGGAAAGCTGCTTAAACTGCAGCATTTTGTAGGTGTTTCAAACCAGGAGTATGCATGTGGTCCCTGGGATCACGTGGCTGTATCTTTACTCATGAAGTGTACATTTGTAAAGATGGAAAATAGGAGCAGAGGCAACCAAGGTATATATATTAAGAAGGAAGCTGGCTTTTTTTCCTCCTGATTTGGAAGGGAAGGAAGAGGAGGGGAGATTTTAGTAACAGATTCTGACTGTCCACCTACAGTGGGCATCTCTGAGAGCCTCATACAGCAACTTAAAATATCTATTTGTTTGTTCAATATAATCTGGTTGTGTGTCTACAATTTCTCTTTATTTCTCTTTTTTTTAAAAATTCTTTTTTACATCATTTTTCCAATATCTGCTTTGAGCTTTTAGGAAAATACCAGGACAATGGGAGGGGGAGGGAAGAAGTTTGCCAGTTCCCGTGACCTGAAATTAATCCAAAGCAGCAGAACTCTTTCTATGCCTAAATTATTGGCGTTAGGCTTTTCATAAGCTCTGAGTAGTGTGACATACGAAACCGTTTCCCATTATCAGTGCCAGCTCCCCCGCCAGCCCCCCAAGTCACTAAATAAATATTGTGATATGCTTGAAATTTGATTAAATCCATCTGACTTCTCAAGCATGGAATCAGCAAACCTTTAAAATGGTGAAACGGTCTCTTGGACTGGATGCTGATGGTCCAGGGACAAACACGATGTTTGCACAAACAGCACGCTTTCCCCATCCTGCTATTTTAGCGCCTTGGGCCAAGAAACCAAGGAAACCAGTAAGGTTAGCCTAATATGGCCGCATTTCATAATTAGCATTATGTTAATGGGAAGTGCCACAAGGATGAGACAGGAAACTATAGTCTCTAGTTGTCCGCTTTAGGGCAACAGCATTACAGCTTCCAGTATTTTGCTTTGATGGCCCAGCCTGCATGAGGAGAAGGAGAGCTCTTTAGTCTGATCAGCTCTGGACTCCTCCCGATACTCCTCCAGACACTGGAAAGTCTGCTGTGCTGTGAAAGGTGGCGTTTGCTTATGGGCACGTGTGCCTTCTTCCCTTCTAACACTCCCAACTCATGTCACACAGGCCATTGAGCAGCTGTCCCCATTGTTAAGCTTCTTGTCACTTCGCTGGATAGGAAATCCTGGTGCTGAAAGGAAAGGCCAATATCACCTTGGCAGTTTTTGGGAATGCAGATTATTTTTTTGCATAGCATTAGGGAAGGGCTTTGGAGAAGAAGAGGTTAGCTTCCATTCCCCAGTCCAGCAGAGAGTGCTTTTCTTGAATAATAGCAAAAATTACCTTTTATTCTTCTATGACAAAATAATGACTTAATATTCATCCATTTATGGATTCCATTGAGTGCTCTGGTTGGTCAGAAATTCTTAGGATCCTACAAAATGTGTGAATATTTCTGTCTGTTTCCCTTCCCTCCCTCAGCACTAATTTATCCCGTTATCTGCACCTGCCTTCCCTACATTAACTGGATTTTTCCTCTGTTCTGTCCTATTATTCTACATGCACGCTCTCTCTCTCTAGTTAAGAACTGAAAGGACAAGCAAGTCAAAGGTAACTGTCTACTGAGCATCACTCATTCAAGCACCCTGTTGCCTGTAGTCCTGGTTTTTGTGTTTCCTGCCTTATAATTATCTGCTCCTGGATTCCGGAGGTGGTTGTCTGGCTTTGTGGTGCTTTGCTAGTTCTTGAATGCATGTTTGCACCGTGGTCTGGAGATGTGGGAAACCGTCTTTTTGGCATGATTGCTTTGCTCTGAGGGTACAGGGTATAAACATTGCAGATGGATGGAGCATCTTCTTTGGGTAGTTGGCAGCTGTAGTGATTCTTCAGGATTGTACTGTCAGCCTGGTCTTCGTGAGCCATGTGTTTGTATAGTTTTTTGAAAAAAAAATTACAAACTTTTTTAGGAAAAAAAAAAGTTAGCCTTTAAATTTTTTGTTTGGTTTTAAAAAGGCATTTTGACTACATTCCATTGTATGCATACAGATAATTTATAATACTCCAGAAGTCCTATGTGGCTTCTCTTCTGAGTAATTAGTCATTGGGATCATATCTGCTGGTTCGGCAGTGGTGTTCTCGTTATTATGTGTGGTCTGATTATGTTCTGATATGCTGACATGTTTGGGTGCTGGAAGGAAGGAAAAGAGCAATTCAAGTGGTGCTGGATGGCAGAGGAATAAAATTTAGTTTATGAGAGGGGATACAAGGACACAGATGTTGATGGGTACAGCTGTTGTTTGAATCAGACAATCAGAAAAGTATTATTGTGCTACTCTGCATGGACTGAGTTTTTTTGAAAGCAACAGGGCTTTGGGGCACCTAAAACTAAACAAGCAGAAATCTTTGCTGCCTTGAGCCAAGCGTTTGAAGTAATAAGTTATTTTAAAAATCATTATTAGTATATGCAACTACTACCTTAAAACCAGAATGATAACACATAAAGAATGATTCAGCTAAACTGCAATTTGTAGCAGCTAATTAACCCTGTATCTCTGTTTTTCTTGTTTCTTTCTTTTTCTTGTCTTTTCATGTCCCCCAAGTAGATGTCTGCCGTTTCTCCATGCAGAGGTCAGTCACTTCTTTATGCAGCCTCGAAACGATCACTGAAGAGCCTGTTATTGCCAATGAAAACCATCATGCCAGCCTTTTCTTCCCTCTACCCGTTACTCCTTACAGCGATTCTGAGGAAGGGTCTGTCTCTGATCATTCCACCAAATCTCGATCAGAGGCAGGCAGCACATCCAACCACCCTCAAGAATCTCAGCTCACTAGAGAACAAAGAACAAATCTGGCTGCAGAAGGCCAAATGCAGGTAGTCACCAGAGCAGCTGACACAAGTTTAGCAGTCCAAGAAAACGAGAGGCCGAGCATGGCAGGATGTCTCAAAGAAGAAAACGGTTGGACACAGGCATGCAGTAAAGCTGGAGATCAGTGTGGATTGGCAGCGCATCCTCAAAAAGCCCGGCTGGCAGCAGCAGCAGGTAAGGCTGCTGGCCAACCTATTGAAAACTGCCAGAAGCAAAATGATCAACAGGGTCGGGTATTAACAGACGTGAAAAGCACCGTTGAATCCAAAGGCCAAAAACTTGGTGCAGCAGCTGTTCAACTGCAGCAAAACAACGGGGCTAACAGCACAAATACGACTTTGCCTCCAGACACTTTACAGAAATCCCACGCTGCACAGGCTCTGCCTGTTTCTGTTTCTCAGACGAGCTCTTACATGTTGGTGAGAAGGTCAAAGGGTGAAGGACTGAAGATGTCAGACTCCTCAGCCTTAATAAAAATTCCAAGTAGCCTGTCTCCAGCAGCAGAAGTATACTTCGATGCCACTGTTAACGACCGGATCTGGAGCAAGCTAGATTGCAGCAATCATCGTGACAGCATGTCTTCCTCTTCCAGCATGTCCTCCAACGACACTGTGATAGATCTCTCTCTACCCAATCTAGCTCGCAAAAGCCTCCCAGATCTTGGCATCCATCACGAGAATTTTGAGCCCCTTGCCGTAAGAAAGGGTATGCGCCCACGGTCTGCTACAACGTCTGGTAATGAGATGCCAATGGTGAGCAAGAGCAAATCCAATCCCAACCTGGTGTCTGGCCAGCTGCCAGCGGATGAGTTGTGCCCCCGTCCTCTTGCCAGGAGCCCTCAAGATGCATTCTCATCCATTCCTAGACGGCACACCTGGAGCAGGCTGTACATAGAAAGTCTCAGACAGTCTTCTAACAAATCCAAAGCACAGGATATGGTTGGGAATAACCAGGCAAAATCCAAGAGTCTTGGAGACCTTACCTCTGATGACATTGTGTGCACTTTTGAAAGCAAATACCGTAGCATCAGCAGGAGTTTTGTCACTCGATCAATGCGGGAGCAGCGGCGCTCTTCAGGCCTGAGATCCTCGGTCAAATCCCAGGATGAATTGACTGAGCAGCTGAAGAAGCTGACGGCATTTTAGCAGGAAAATCATATCACTTCCCCTATCAGTCTCGATCCGACTGAATCTGAAGAGGAAGGGGAGAGCCTGGGACTCCTTCGCAGGTCTTCGTCTCGCAGCCAGAGCAGGGTGCGGTACATTGCCAACAGGGCCAAGCAAGCTCAGGAGAGACAGCGGCTGCAAAGCCTGGGCCAGCTCGGGGGGAGTCCCATCGAGGAGAGAGGAAATCCCGAGGGAGCCTGCAGCGTTGCAAAAGCCGTTTGTATGGATATAGCTTCTCCTGCTGTGTTTACATCCCAGCCTAAGAACCAAACTGATTATAACGCTGACACAGAAGTCTTCTTTATGCTGAAACTGTAATTCTGGGCAGCACTGAGTAAGGCAATGTTTACATTCCTGTCAAAACAAAACGTGTGACCTGAGAGGCACAAAATATCCTCATATGGCTTAGTGCTTCCTGGCCTTCCCGTGATGGTAAGGGTATTTAATATCATAACCCCAAAAGAATAGGTGAGCAGTTTGTGGAAACGCAGTTTGTGGAAATAGAGCAATCAGGTGAAATTGGAGACTTGTATTTTTACAGTCCTAATGATCCAACCTCATTTTTTTTTTATACTTTTCCCAGCCTCAAACTTGGCATTCTTTGTTGTGACCACTTCTTTGCATTTGTAGTTTGCTCTGTGCAAATCTTATGTTCTTTACTAATTTCGGTGATTTCTTCTTGTAATAGGTAAACATCTATGTGATGTTAACAACAGCTAAGGTAAATTTTGTTCTTACAAATTGTGGATCCATGAAAAGAGGCTGGATTTCAAATCATGCTCCCTGTTCTATTTTTTGGAAGAGTTTGAGGCCTCTGAGGGTGTCTTCTCTGGTAAATAGTCAAAATTGCAGTGTAATTGTTTCATGAATTAATTATGTGGTAGATAAAGTCCATCTTCCATCGTGGACCTGCTTATTTCAGTGGAAATCCATATGGTCTCACTCTTTGAAGAGCTCTCACTATGTTCCAAAGCAATGCTTTTTTAAACCAAGCTTGTTTATATATATAAATATATATACACATCTGTGTTATGCAAATACATGTCTGCACATATATGTACATATGGCACGCACTTAAACTGAACTGTGACTGCTCCTTGTCTCAAAACATAACCTGTGGGAATGAGACGGGAGAGAAGGGAATTACTAAAAATAGACAGGAAAGATCTTCTGACCTTAATTCAGAAATGGCTGAAAAGCATGCTAGTCCTTTCTTGAAAACGCACCGTCCCTTCCTTATGGTATTTTAACAATGCTGCTGTACATAGCACTTTTTGGATGAATTTTACTATTTCTGTATTGCACTGCCATGCAAAATTTTCAATGATATGTTTTAAAAGAAAGATATATTTAATTTTTTTAGATGAGCATATCTAGAATTAAATAACAACTTAAACAGAATAATAATTTTTCCTCCCTATTTTTTTTTTTACTTTTTTTTCTAGGGATGTTGTCCCCCCCTCCCCATTTCTTATGTCACTTATTATAGATGTACATTTTATCAGTGATGGAGAAGAATGTTTACAGAGATGCATTTTAAAGAGAAACAGAGGTTTAATTTTATTTCAGGCTGCATAGAGTCCCTATTATTGAGAGCATATTTTGCTTTTGTTTGTAATGATTCTTTTGTGTATATTGCAAAATCTAAAAAGTTGTTTGTAAAACCACCTTACACTACTAAAATAAACATATTTAACCTTCCCGCTGTTGACTCTTTAGCTGACTTTTTCTGTGCTGTCTAGAAGTTTGTGGTACACAAAATGGTGAATTCTATCTGCCTTGTTTTAAGAAGTCCTTAGAGGACAACATTTAATTTTACTCTTTTTTCAGCGTGGTAGCCATTTCAGATCCAGCTCAAACTTTCTCAGGTCCACCAAAACGCATGCAAGTATCGGTAGAGACTGGCGTCAGTTGTGTGATACGCAGCACACAGATTGTTCCAAAGGGTGTCTCTGTTTGACAGCCAGTGTTGGCTGCGTAGATGAAAATTTTAGGAGAACCGCTGTAATTAGTAGCCAGACAGATATAATCCAAGGACCTAATTGATTCTGTTACAGCTCTCCAAGTAAGACAGATCGCCCTGTTTCATCACTGAGGTGGTTTAGTCTGTCTGGAAACAATGAAGCAAAAATTTGCTCTTCACCTGTCATAATGAAAAATTTCTCTTCTCTTCCTGTCCCGGCGAAGTGCAGAGTGAAAGTGCATCTTACTGAGTTCATCCTCTCTCCTGGGAGGGTCATCAGCTTCCTTGTGGATTGTGGGGTTAGAAAGGAGTTCTTGGTTTCTAATTTTAGAATCATTTGGCCACAAGCATTTAAACTCCGAGATACCAAAAAGTAAGGATAACTATAGCTAATGATATCATCATGCCATGGAGCTAGGGGCTGGGAGGGGTTAAATTCTCAGATTAAATCTTTTCAAATGGTCTTCAGTATGTTTTGTCTAAAAATATTCTCTCAGTTTTCTGTCCTGGCTCAGATCTTCATTGCTTGACTTCATCGTTTGGACGAGAGACCCTTGAGGTTTGTGCAGCAAAGGTTTGGAACATGCACTGAAGTAACCCTCCAGTATCTCTGCAGTCTCTGAAGGACAAAAAGGTAAATCAGCAGCGGAATGTGGGATCTGCCAAGATTAGTCTCACATTTGTCTTAACACAAAGCAAATTTCATTAACATTCCGTAGACGAAAAGTCACTCTGTAATACTTCAGTTTTGGACTGAAAAGCTGTAGGGAGTTGCTGCTTTTTTATCTTTAAAGGAAGAAAGTACATGCAGCTTGACAGCTTGACAAAATGAATGTTTAAAAGGCTTATTTGTGTCTTTTCAAAGACCAAGTTTCACAATCAGATTATTTTTATCTTTAATTGATTAACCAATACTTGTTAAATTAATGCACCCCACAGAAGGCAGAATCCTGTAGCACTTCAAAATGTTGATCTTTGTTCAAATTTTTAAAAAACTGCATCTGGACTTAACTTACTAGGGTACATGTGAATTTTGCCCTCCTGCTCCAAATTAATAGTCACGACCTTTACAGCTGGCTTTGTTACACTGCATAAGAGCATTAACAATGTCTCAATTTTTTTCCTATGAATGGAGTTTATTTCATGGTACCTACACTGCTGAGTAGCAAAAACTTATTAAGAAGTTGCTTGCTATATAGTAGCTGCAAATTTTCCCCAGAATGGAACACCTGTAGTACAACAGACTGGGGAATCCATAGGAGGCATCCATATGTAAGCCAGAGGCGCTTTCTAATATGCAATGATTGCTAATTGCAATGATTGCTAATTGCAATGATTGTTTGTGTGCTTCCCTCAGGGTGGCGTGCCATGGGACTGTGCCTGGCTGCAGGGCTGAAGGAATTCAGAAAGGCAGCTGAAATCATTGTTCTTCACGAAGGTCAGTGACTGACTGAAAAGCTACTGAGGTGCTTGAAATTCTCATTTTGCTCTGAGGACGAACTCCCATGATGATGATACAATAAATAATTAATTCAATTTCCAATTTTATACTGCTTGATTTACAAATGGGAAGATTCATGCTGATGACGGTATCACAATCAGATTCTCACGTGCATATCTCTTTTTGGTTTTGGTTGTTTTAGTTTAGTTTTGTTTTCTTAAAAAAAGCCCCTCCAAAACCTTAAGCAAAATTCTCTTAGCAACTCTGTTTTAATATGATTTTTCCCATTGCTTGGGCATGACCTAGAACAATAGTGGAGGTCTGAAAATTAAACTGCTGAATGAGGCTAGAGAGAGAACGGCAGCGTGGGCAGGGGGGTTCTGCTAACGTGTGAGAACACTTCCTTGGCTGGATCTCAGCCATCAATCAAATCAGCAACACTGCCTGGAGAAAGCCCATTTTGTGTCTGTTCCTGCTGGCTTGTACAGAGACAGCAAGTATATTCCCTTGTTCAGAGCCCTTCCTGTGGCGCCTTGTATGTGTTTTTCAGTTCACTAAACTGTAAGATGAGAAATCCAAAGTTTCCAAATGTCAGCAGTGTACTATACATGGTCAGACCTGGGATTTATGGTCTGTATTCCTCCAACTTCATGTTTCAGAACCTCAAAGGTGAATATTTGATTGCATCTTTCAAACCTGATTTTGTCTGTGCTGAGATGCTTTCAGCAGCTTGTGGTTGAGCTTATCAGCCCTCCATAGCTGCCCCCTGTGAGGAATCACCTGCCAGAATGTGCATCTTATTAAAGCCTAGAAAAGATTCATGAAAAGCAGCTGGAAACCTCAGTGTGTCTGATTTTTGCTAACTTCCCCCTACATGCAGCCCTTTGCCACAATCTCTAGGGCATAGCTTTCAGGTGAGAATGTGAAGAACAAATCCCATCCAAACTACCAAAGGAAGCACCTGGAAATGAACCTGTAAACATGTCAAAGCCTCGGAGAGAGATCCAAGGTGAACAGATCTTTCCGGATTCTTCTTCTGTTTTGTCCGATAGAGAGCATGTAATGATAGTTTATAACATATCTTAGCATTTGGGTATAATGAATATTTTGAGAATGATTTACACCATCTGGGGTCTGAAGTGCATTAAAAGTGATCTAAGGACTCTCCTTAATTGCAGTGAGCTGTAAGTCAAGCCCTTGGACTCTGTCAGGGCAAGCTTCACCAAATGCAGTCTTCGGAGCATTTTTAATTGAAATGTAAGCGATTTCTGACTCTGCAGAAGGCGAGCTGTGTTGGTGTTTAATAATTGATTTAGTGGCATGTATAGAAAAAGTTTAGAGAAGAAGGCCAAGATGTGCAAGCTGCTGGAGGGTTTTCCATCTTGAACAGTGCTTACAGTCGAGTAGGGAGTGAACTGTTGTTTCTTAAGTGTGGACAGGTTCCAGCTCCCCTGCAGGACACACTGCAACAGCCGACTGCTGAATTCCTGGGAAGGCGCCTCTTTGTCATTACCATGCCTCGATGGGTGTGTTTGTAAATGACCTGGCCCTGCAGAGTCAGCCACTTGGCAGGGCTGTCCTTTAGCTCGCTTTTTGGAGTGAGGCTAGTAGATGGAAGGATGAAGGGGACAGGAATTTCACTTCTGTGCCGGTGTATTTCACACAACTGTTCAACCCAGAGAGGGATTTAACGGCTCACCTTGAAGCTCAGGCCTTCCTTGAGCTGTCTAAGCATTGCAGAGACATACTAGAGGTATGTACTGGTTTGGGGGTTTTTTGGTGTTGTACGTGAATCCCCAGCTGATCTCCTGGGGCAGTCACAGAGTGGAGACAGTCTTGAGCAGCTTCCACGATCGATAGACAGGAGAGATGGTCACAGCTCGATAGGACACTGTTCCAAAGAGAGCGAGCTTTCACAGGCCAGGAATACTATTTTCTAAGTCTCAATGTAGTATTCAGCTGCTGGACTAAACTGCTTCCAAACATTGTCTGGTGCAGTCTCCTCCTCTCTTTCCCAAACGCCGAGGTGCCCCCAGAGCCTGTGGTAGGAGCTGGCACCTTCCGCAGACCCTTCGCCTGGCTCCTCCCTCTCTTTTCTCTGTATAACAGTGTGAGTGCCTGGGAGCCTTCAGTGCTCCAGCGGTCTCATGGTGCCTGTGCATCGCGTTGCTCCTGCTGGTACCCATCAGACAAACGGAGCGAGGAGAGGCCGCGGAAATTGCTGTAAGTGCGACCCTGCCTTCCATCCCTGCTGTTCGTGTTCCAGGTGACAAGGGTCAAAGCCTGGGTGCCACAGGCTGTCTCCTTCCTAGCTGGCAGTCATTAGTCTCTCCCACTGCTCTTTTAATGCCTTCCTCCAGCCCTGCAGACAGAAGACTGGTTGAGGAGTAATGTTGTCTTTCTTTTATTTTACATTTTGAAAGACAGAAAACCCTCTGAGGAGTAAGAGCTGATTCTAGCAAAGTAACTTTTTAAATCCTTTGTTTTACTGTAAGGCCAGCATGGGAGAACCTGGTAGAACTTCCTTGGGTAGATGGTGAATGGGTATTGCAAGGGTTAATTTAAGCAGGATCTAAGGAACTCTTTACACACTGGGAGGTACTAAACCCCTCTGCCTTCCCGTAATTCTCTGTCTGACTGATCCCGTTTGTCCTTAAGCAACTCCAGTACTAAATTAGAGCTAGGGAAGTGTATTAGCTTTTGCAAAAAAATTTTTTGCACATATTTACACTCTGTTTGTTCTTTTAGACAGTGAGCAGCCAGTATGTTAACAACTCTTTCTTTTCAAGGTGATGTGAGCAATATATGACCAGCTCTGATTAGAGCAGGTTTGGGGAAAATTCTGTAGGAGTTGGTGAGGTAAGACTGACTGGAGCCAGTCTTTTCTGAGCATCAGTCAGAAGTAAGTAATACCATAGGTAGGATTTTTTTGCCTACATAGTCTCCTAAATCGTAAGTTTTCTTACCATTTAGTGCCTGGTGCTCAGGAGCAGTTCACCTTAGCTGCTTCCCTTGCTTCCCTCTCCCTGTGACACACGGGTGTGTGCATCTCCCAGTCCCTGCCCACACCCGCAGCTGCCTCCCCACAGCCCCCACACTGGTTGTGGCACACCTCTCCTTTGTGGAGAGCTGGCTGGAAGAGAAGCAGCACAACCACCACTGGATAAATCCACCTTGCAGGTTTGTCACCCCCTTTTTGCTGCAGGGAAGGGTTCACCAGAATCTTTTCTGTAGCATTTGGTATGGCTGGTCTCAGAAGTGACCGTGTTTTCACCTGGAGACCTTTGTTTGAATGGGGACTCTTCAGAATGAGGTGCAGAAAATCCAGGACGTGCTGATTTTAACCCAGCAATGAGGAACCATAAACCCAGCTTTAACTGCTTGCATTTCATCTCTAGCAGGAAGTTTCCTTTAGAGAGTAGATAGTGCTGCTCCCATGGACAAAGGTCTTCCCTTCACGCTCTGTGTGATGACAACCATGCTGCTCCTGAGAGAATCAAGCCAGACAGGTGAGAAAAATGATCCAAAAATGCTGGCTGCATCCAAAGCTGGTTTTGTTCTTCTTTGCAGAGTGTTAATTCTTTCATTCTTTAACTGCTAGTTCTCACTGGATTTTGTCTTAATCTAAGAATTTGCTTTCTAAATGTTTTTTAAGACATCACCAGGGCCGACCTTGCTGTTAGAGCTTGTGATTGTGACTTTAGCATGTTATGGGTGCTGTTCCTCAGTGTCTGTGCTGCTCTCGTTGTAAATCAGGTGACAGAGATCGGGGAAGATGAACAAGTCTTAGGAAAAGGGTGCCTGGGTGTCCTGGCTAGTTCGTAACAGCACTGCAAGGTTTTTCGCTGGGAGCTGTCTCCCATCAGAAGGCTGGGCATGCTCAGGGCGGAAGGGGGAAGGACGAGGCTGGTTTCTGCAGCCACAGTCACTTCCTGCAGCCACTGGCCTTTGGGGAGCTGAAGTGGAGGGATGAGCTGCTTTTCTTTGTCTTATGTTTCTGTAGACACTCACAAAGGATTCTCACAATGAGGACTTGGCTTTCGAGAAGTGTCACTGCAATGAACTTGGAGTTAGTGCTGCAAGCTGATTACTTACGGTCCTTTGAGGAGTTCTTACAATGGGGGTTTGAACAGCTGCATCCAGCGGCACTGTGGGGGGCTGAAGCCCTCAGTACAGACTGTCTTCTTCCAAGAAACCATAGCAGGTCTTCAAAAAGGAGCCTCAAAAAGCTTTTACTGGCTTTAATGAGTTTTAAAGGGAGACAAGAGAACTCTTTTGTGAACATTTCCAGCTCCCACGGAGAACTGTAGTGGAGAGGGAAAAAACAGGTTTTGTTTTACAATAATGTAGAGTTCAGCACAGGGCCAGAAAATGCAAAACTGAAGCATGAATAATACATAATGAATGAATATCTTGTTATATTTAATGAGAAACTCACAGCTTTTGCCTGGAAGAGTGAAAACACCCTAAATTTTTTGGTTTATCTTGAGGGATTTTTGGCTTTTGCACTGTGAATCCTTTGATTCCAGGGAGCAATGCTGTGCACATTCTAGAAAAAGTGCGTCATGAAATGAGTGTATAAAACTTCACCTTTAAGGAGATGGAAATATAAGCCCTGCAAGAGGTTGATTTTGTTGTTGGTTTTTTTCAGGAGCTATAAGGAATGCTGATGCTGTGAGCAAGGTAAGTTCCTTGGTGCAGAAGGTCTTGCATTTTACATCCAGAAGTAGATGTGGTTATAGCGTGCAGGGCTTTTAATCTGTGAAGAGTTAGTATTTTAAATGTACTCTTCATGGCTAGCGATGGCCATTTCTAAGTCTGCCTGTGTGTCTATGGTTTTTCTACTCAACCTTTTGTCCAGAATTCAAAATTCAGTTATGTCCCAGGGAGGAATCTGCCTATAGCCCTGTCCGCATGGCTTATAGAATTTAAACTTGGGTCTGGGACTTTGAAATTCAATTATTTCTTCATTTGTTTGATTTGCAGGGCGCTGACTCAAGGGGAACAGAAAAGGGTCTTCCAACTTTGACTGTCACAACAATCCTGGTAAGGCAGTGACACAACACTGGAAGTATACTTTGCCTTTGTTTTTCCACCCATGTATTTGCAGATGCTTTTTCGGGCTGTCGTTGACACTGATATCCCTCTTCATCACAGACAGTGTTCCTGGAGCGCTGGCTCAGTGGTGTAGAGCTGCAAGCTGTCTGTGGTTTGCAGTGGGAGGATTCAAGGGTCATCAAAGTCAGCCCCCAGAGTGGACTGGGCACACAATTCTGGAAACGATTGCCCTGTGATGACAGCCAGGCCTCCTCACTCTGTTTAGCTACATCTAAGTGTTGTCATTTTAGCTGTAAATTGTGTCTGTCCTGGAGTGGAAATATGTATAGATCACACACGTGCAGGGATTAAAAACAAGCTATTAAAAAAACCCCCCAAACCACATGCCTCGCCACAAGCGGCGGACAAGCAGGACTCTTCAGAAGCTGCACAGTAGATTTTCTGATTCTGATGTCAGACGCTGCACCAGCATGTGAACCTCATCTGATGCTTTGATGGGACAAAGGAAATGTATTTGGGCTTTTGGACTGAGATTATCAGTTATTCCTGTGGTACACGTGGTTTGCAGAATGCTGCTGTCCTGCTGCAGCTGCAGTCTGTGACTAGTGGTGGCACAAGACTCCAGTGAGTATCTTTCAAGTTTGGAAATGTTGTCCCTCCTCTAGTGTGGATAAAGGTCTTTGGGGAGGGTTTGCAAACAAATGGTTTAATTCCTAATCAGTTGCACTGCAGACTCTGGGAATGTGTAATTGTGTATTTTCCCTCAATACGCAGGAAGATCCTTATGTCATGGTGAGAAATGCAGAGCTGGAGGGATACTGCATTGACCTGCTGAAAGCACTGGCTGCGATGCTGCACTTCAGCTACAAGGTGAAGGTGGTGGGAGACGGGCAGTACGGTGCCGTCTCTTCCAGTGGGAACTGGACAGGGATGATCGGCGAGATTTTGAGACAGGTAATTTCCAATGTATAATTTTGAAGAACTGCAGCTCTAGAAGGAAAGAGCAGTGCTAGCAGCTCTTGGACTTCATCAGCATTTGCTCAGGGACTGAACAACTTGGAGCCATTCTGCCTGTTGTGTGGAGCTAAGGGATAGCAAGGCTTCTAGTTGGGTCTGTCCTGCAAATATGGAAACTAAGGAGCAAGGAGACAATGGCCATAGCAGGAAATCATTGTTACAACACAGCGCTCCTGGTGCAGCGCTTGGCTTGTTCAGTTCTACCTAGTGTTTCTTTGCAGTCTGAAAGACTTACAGACATCAGGAAAACTTACCTTGAACTTGACCACTAGGTGAAACCTGTCCCTTTCAGGATGGTAATCCCTTAGACTCTTCTAGGAGCTGCTTGAATGCCCATCTTACCCCAGCATGTGCCTTCCCCTGTGGCGAGCGTTCTGTCAGCTGTTGGTAACATTTGAATTAAACCTCCCGTGCTCCTCTGAACTCGCTGCTGTGTCCGGCTGTCAGTCAGGTAGATGCTGCAGCCAGAACAAGAAAGGAACGTTCCTTCTGGTTTTGGTAAAAAAAACCCCAGTGTGGTTCATGGCGCACAGCCTGTGCGTGTGATGCTGCAGGAGGAAACCAGAAGCCCCAGATACCAGCCAGCACCCCACTATGAACAGCGCAAAAGGGAACCTGTCCTGTTTCTTGGGGCTCACAGTCTAAGATGAGAGCTGCCTGTTGACACAGAGAAGTGATTTGCCGTGTCGATATCTGCCCCCTCAGCCTGGGGAGAATTCTATTGGAGTGAGAGAAATCTTCAGGCAGGCTGGATGGTTGATGGGTTTTTATCTCCATCTCACAGGAAGCAGACATTGCAGTGGCTCCGCTGACAGTCACGTCAGCAAGGGAGGAGGTGGTCTCCTTTACCACGCCATTTCTGCAGACTGGGATTGGAATCTTGCTTCGAAAAGACACCATGGCTCAGGAGATGTCGTTCTTCCACTTCCTGGCCCCGTTCAGCAAGGAGACCTGGACCGGCTTCTTATTCGCTTATGTGCTGACGTGCTTCTGCCTCTTCCTCGTTGCCAGGTATAAATTGAATTTGTTTCACAGATTTTGTCCAACTCAACTGCTTTCTCAGCTACGAAGAGATCTTGGTTTCAAAGAAAACACCAGGGTGCATTTTGCTGTGAGGAACCTTCTGTGCAGATCCAGAACCAGGGCTAACAAAGCTTGAGTCGTGTCAGGTTAAGACAGCATTAAGAGTAGGACCTCCCAGTGAAGAGCACCAGGTCTCTTGACATGGATTACCCAGGGCTGCTGATGATTGTGTTTGTACTTCAGCTCTTCTTTCTCCCTTTCATCTCTTTATATTTTTTCCCCCTGAATGTCTGGGTTTATCCTGTCATTTTCCCACAGGCTGAGCCCCTGCGAATGGAACGAGCCAAAGAACGAAGAGAACCACTTCACCTTCTTAAACAGCCTCTGGTTTGGAGCAGGAGCACTGGCGCTGCAAGGTGAGCGGGGAGGGCTGCAGCAAAGCGGCTCTGGGAGCATTACGGGGGTTTTACGCTGATTGTACATCCGGCTCTCATCGGTCTGTAGCACTGCTGTGTTCATAGATCTGAAGCTCTCTGGCTCTCATGTACATCACCTCCCGTAAGTCTTATTGTCCCCTCTGGTTGTGCAGGTGTCACCCCTCGGCCCAAAGCGCTCTCTGTGCGGGTCGTCGCTGCTGTCTGGTGGCTGTTCACCATCGCCTTGCTGGCTGCCTACATCGCCAACTTCACCGCTCTGCTGAGCTCCGGCAGCGAGCAGCTCCCCATCCAGACCTTTGAAGATCTTGTGAAGCAAAGAAAGCTTGAGTTTGGGACACTGGACGGCTCCTCCACTTTCTACTTCTTCAAGGTGCAGAGAATCAAATTGTGCACGTACACGTGTGCCGTAGAACTGCTGAGCTGGGGACAAGTGGTCTCGCTCATGCCTATACGTCCTTGCACCACCCTCGTTGCTGTGGCCTCCATCAGTTTTCCTGTAAAACCTCAAATACATGATGGGTACCTGGTGTTTGGTTCATCTCTTCTTCCACCTTTTCTCAGAGAGAAAAGCATGCAGAGCACTATACTTTTATCGTGTATTCTTTTTAAAGAAAGCAGTGCTAGTTGTCAGGGGTTATGCTTGTGTACCTTGAACACGAGGACCGATGTAGGAAATTTCTGGATACATTAGCTGGAGGCCTGCAAAGGTTGTTTTTGAGGGGAGGGTGGGTAGGAAATATTTAACACTTCTATCCCTTTAACACTGTGATGAGAAGAGATCTGTGCTAGCTACATGCTTGTTGTCAGTAGAGAGGGCTCAAAGGGCAGGGGTTTACGTGTTCTTATTCTCCAAATTGTTCTGCAACCATTCCATATATACGCAGAGTTTTTCAGATGACTGTTTTACACTTGACACTTGGATTTTTGGGCTGCAGAACTCCAAGAATCCCATCCATCAGATGATCTATGAATATATGGACAAGAGACGAGACCACGTTTTAGTCAAAACCTACCAGGAAGCAGTCCAGCGCGTGTTGGAATCGAACTACGCCTTCATTGGGGAATCGATCTCTCAGGACCTCGCAGCTGCCAGGCACTGCAACCTGATCAGGGCCCCCGAAGTGATCGGAGCCAGAGGATACGGCATCGCCACCACCCAGGGTTAGTCACGGTGCTCCACGTCTGTCCCACTTCTCCACTGGGATTTCATGGGTTTGCAGTAGGAGACAGACAAAAGCCTGGCACAGCCCGGGCCTGACCTTTGCACACGTTTTCTGCATTAACACTCATCATCTGGTGCGAGGAAATTGGCAGCCCTGCTATGCAATGTCTTCATTCTGCAGATGAATTATCACTAGCACTCACTCTGAACTGTACTGTGCAAAACCATCCAACTCCCAGGGGTGTCACTGGTTCCTGTGGGGTTCGTTTGGTTTTGTGTTGGTCCCGGTGAAGCAGAGCTCCCTGGGTAGTTTGCAGGGTGACAGTTTGCTCTCTTGTGGAGCACGACTGCTTGTATTTCTCAAAGTACCTTCACTCTCACTGTTCTGCAAGTACTATAGTCCTCTCTGGAGAGGACAGGACTTGTTATCCAAGAAAAGCCCTTGGCTCGCGTAGCGTTCTGCTGCAGACCAACCACCTGAACATTGGGACGCGGCACCCAGCTGGCCCTGCCTGGGAGCGTAGCAGCAGATCGCTTACAAATGTCAGAGTGGCTGTGCTCTCTCCCAAACTCTTCTCTCTCTTTCATTCCTCTGCTGCCAGCATCCCCGTGGACCAAGAAGCTCTCCATCGCTGTCCTCAAGCTGCGCGAATCAGGTGACCTCGACTACCTGCGTAACAAGTGGTGGGAGTCCAGCTGCCTCCACAAGAGCAGGGACAGGTGGAGCCCGCTGCAGCCCCAGGCGCTGGGGGGGCTCTTCCTCACCCTGGCCATCGGCCTCGCGCTGGGAGTGATCGCGGCGGTGGTGGAGCTCTCCAACAAGAGCAGACACGCCGCTGGACACGCAAAGGTGAGGGATGGTCCTTATTTCCTGTCCCACCTCCCTGTATCCCCTCTGTTCAGCACGGACGAGCTCGGGACCGGAGCTCCGCTGTGCGCAGTGCTGGATTTCCACAGTGACCCTGCTTTTGTAGTGGGGTGAGGGGGGAGGATGTGCTGGGTATTTACTGTTTAAAGCTCTGAAATGTCATCACTTGGGCTGTGCAATAGTTTTGTAGCCTGAACAGGGTAAGAACAATAAAATAGCTCCCCCTTCTCCCAAAAATATTCAGTAGAAACATTTACTGTTAATTCTGAGGCAGCCCAGCTGCATTCCAACAGGCCGAGTGTGTACAGAGGACAGTAACTCATCAGTAACAAGTTTATTCCGAAGTCTGGCTACTCTTAGGTACTTGACAAGCAGGAAAACACAAGTAAATGAAACTGCACCAGCAGCTGCCTGCGCACATCGGTGCTGCTGTTCTCCGTCCGTCCCAACAGCTGGGGTGTGCATGCTGACAAGGTGGATTCTGCGACACAGAACTACTCACCCCATGCTCTCCCTCCCGCTTTTGTTTTTCAGAAATCTTGTTGCTCCGTTTTCACAGAAGAAATGTGCACTCGTCTACGTATAAAAGAAAAGACAAGACAAAGCCAGGAGACTTCAGGGAGAGCTAACGCTTAAGAATTTTTTTGCTTATGGAATGGGCACATATTAGGTTTATACCATATAGATTTCATAGGAACTACAGCACTGTAGAAAAATGTTTTTCTGCAAGTCTAGAGTGTTAGTTCTCTAATTACAAACACACACAGAGCGTTTCTGGATGGGTGGTGGAGCTGGATACAGGAGAATATTACGTGGCTTGGAAGAATTGAAATTGGTAAGGGATAAGAGTGTAACTGCTGAAAATAAGGGAGGTTAACAACTTGGTAAAATGAAGTTGAGAGGGCCAGGATGGTGGATCCATCTTTAGTTTCGAAGTTCACTGTGTACGTACACGAACGCCTGCAGGATAAGTGCCTTGGGATAGGTTAAAGTGAAGCCTCCGCTTACTAATTACACCATGAGGTACAATTCTGAAAATTAAAGCTCTGACTGTTCTCATCAAGAACAACTTCTTAAACATTTTAGTTATAAATAGATGCATGCTTCCCCTCTTCTAAGCAGAAGATGCTGGTCAGTGTGAAGGTCATTTCTGAATCAGGAACAACAGTACTGCTGCATAAACCCCAGAAGGCCGGACGTGACTGCAGCCTCTGCAGTGGCCTAAACGCCCGAAAGGGAGCCCATGGAATTCAGGAACTACGAGACTTAAGAAATGCAAGACATGGACATGTCCTTTGTCAGGTTCCCCTCCCAGGAGAAGTTTCCCTGTTCAGCTAGAGGATGTTTTGTCCTAGTTACCCTGATCCAGGACTATTTGGGAAGGTTGACAGCTGAAATCTGACATTATTCCACCTGCTCAGTGACCTGCTCCGCGCCCTCAGATCACGACAGCTCTGTTTTCAGTACGGCTCAAGCGATGTGTGTTAGGATCAGGCCTTCCCCCAAATTAACTGCAAAGAGATGAAACATCTGAGGTCAGTTTAAAAGCTGACGTGGAAAATGCAATGTCAGATTCACTCAGCACTTTAGAAACCGTTTGGTATGTGCCATGTCCCTGCTGGCGGAGTAGGCAGAGACGTATAAAAAAAGGTTTCATTGACATTTAAATATATTTCTATATGAATGTCTCACAGAACAAAAAAATAAAGTCTTTTCATCACAAATACTGCAGCATTAAAATAAACACTTACCAAAATAAACAATGAGTGATATACATATATATATTTGAGTGTGTATACTATAGAGTGAATCATATTGTTGCTTTTTAAGTCACAAAAGCACAATATAAATATGGAATTTCCTGTCAACTCTTTTCCCTGTTGTAATAAAAATACATTCTTTACAGTTAAAGTAAAACTAGTGCAAGTCCATTCTGTGGCTCCTGTTCACCCGGTTGACCAGATCCGTATCATTTACATGGCACTTCATACTTAAAAATGACACTGAAAATCTTCCCTCCCAGTCGATCGGCAAGCCAGGAGTTTTTGATAACGGCCAGCTTGAGGCTCTCACACTTCAAAGCCGCGTAGTAATTGGTGTGGATGGCACGGCCCATGCCTTCGATGATAACCAAGTCTGTCTTCCGCTCTCTGACCAGCACCGCCAAGCCTTTATCCAGCCGGCTGAAATGAGAGGGCTGGGTTAGACACAGTCATCCTCAGACGAAGGATGGGCTGTTCCCAGGGCTGCTACATAAAACGTGGTGGGATAGGGAACTGCAGCTGCCAATAAACAGGAACACTTAAAAGACATGAGATCGAAATGTAGTTTAAAAACCTTCATTAAACACATGCAGAATTGGCATTTCCCAGAAAACACAGGTAAGATCTGTCTCCAATAAAGAACTTTAAAAAAAACCACCAACACGTAAACAACATGAAATTCTGCTTAGGGTCTTGTGGATCTCTTGGTCACATGCGGGACTTTACACCATCCACAACTCAGCTGCGCATGAAGCTGCCGGTGTGTCATTGCTGAACACAAACAGGGTGAATAAGATGTCCAACAACTCATCAGGCCTGATCAACATCACAAGTCTGTAAATCCAGACTAAGCAACCCCTGATGGTTTTGTGAAAGTGATTTGTATCGGGAAAGGCAGCTGAGGTGCTGCAGAGCCGAGCCTCTGACCATCCTGCAGCTGATGGAGACAAATAACAAACAGAATTTTGCCAACATACCTCAGATCTAGACACGGAGAACTCGAACCTGTCTGAACCAGCAGCAGCTTCTCATCCCTCAGTGCAGATCTTTATTAAAAAACAAAAAACAAAAATCAAAGTAAAACAGCTCCCCCAACAGGGTCATGCAAATCTGGTAATAAGCCAGACGACAATGAATGTCTCAGTGTTCTTTGCAAAGGCTCCTTTTCCTGCTAGGGCTTCACCAAGAAACTTGATGTTTCCTTGAGCAAAAGGTGTATTCAGCCAGCTCTGTATCCTCTACCAGGATACTATACACATGAAATACATCTATTTTCCTCTATTCTTTCTAACTAATGTTTTAGTAGCTTGAGTGCTTACCAGGAAAGACATGAACATCAATAATTATATTGCTTGTGTAAGAAAGATCCAACTTCTACATTTTTCACCTTAATGAAAGTAAATGATCTGCCTTATCTTACTGCCAGGCTGCAGATTTCAGACACTAGTAGAAGGTTACATATGAACTGAGGAAATTGCTTTTTCCTCCTGTGTACTGTGTGATCCACAGTGAAGGCTGGTCGGATGCTTACTGAATGATGGGATCCATCGCCGCTATCCGTTCAGCGACAATCAGGGATTCGCTGTAGGTGACATCATTGAGGGCAGGGCCAGAGTTACAAGCCAATATAACCTGAGGTACAGACGTCAGAAGAGACAGATTAACACCGTCCAGGTATGGTGTTAGAGCTGCTTGTTCGTTTTAACCCACCCTTGCCTGACTTATTTTACACCAGAAGAAACACAAAGAGAAAGGCTGGAGCCCCTGTCCTCGTTCTCCCTCCGTTAACCAGCTATTTCAGGTCTTTTGACATTACAGACCCTCATTCAGCAAACCGAGGGCTAACAGAGGCTGGCTTTGCTTTGCTGCCTCTCACAGTCTACTTAAAGTTGGACTTCGGAGTTCCAGGGATTTGGATTATTCCCAGTTTAGATGTTAGGAGTCAGTCTGATAAAGCGTATTGCTGGTAGGTGTTTGACAAACCTCCCACTAATTACCAAAGCTCTGTTACACAGCAAATTCAGAATGAAAACCACTTACCTCTGTCCCTCGAGAAAGGAGCTCTCTGACAAAAGGAAAGACTCCTAAAATTATGTCTATTCCACTGTTATCTGCGAAAATTAAGGCACATTTATGAGGGGGACCCTCCTGTAAGAGAAAACCAATATTTTCAGGATTGAGTTCACAATTCATTTACATGAACACTTTGTGTTATTTAGAACTACTCACTTTAAGACCCCACATTTTACACCCTAGCAGCTAACTCATCAGAACATCACCTGCCCTCGATCTTAGGAGAAATCTGCTTCCCTAACCTTGTCTTTGCAGTTATTTAAAACAGCCTTTAGTTACATCACTTTGTTAGAGAGAGGTCTTTCAACCTCCGTTAATAAAACCTCCATCTGCCAACGAAAGCCGTGCCTAACTCCAGCAGCTCTGAGCAGGACCATACTTCGGAGGGTTCTGCGCAGTGGGTAGTCAGCTCTACAATCCTGCTGTTTGGACACTTGATTATGGCTCACATTCTGTTACGCCATGCAGCTGGAGAATACGGGCAGCTGCCTGCATGAGCGCGTTGGTTATCAGGGCAAACCTACCTCGGCGGCTGTTTTAAGCTAGCATGCTGTAGGGTGAACAGGATTCCCTTCTGCCAGGAAAGGGCAGGATGGACTGCTGGGGGCAGTGACATCCTAAAACGAAAAGATATTTCCTATTCTCCATTAACCTTTTAATTTGTTCTACATCTCATGTTATGAAACTTTGTTCACTCCATACCAGCAGAAGAATTTTTATAGTGAACAATACTTAACCCCTAATAAAACAATGTCACGACAGTGACTGAAGTTCCTTAATCATGACTGTTACCCAGGTTAGCTGGTACTTCTGGTTTGGGATGTAGTATCTAAGGATTTGTAATAGTCTGCTCATACCAAACCTTTTGGCTATCATTGCCAACATAGAGATCTACACAAAGAAACAACAGCTTTTCAATTAACCTTAATTAAATAGTAACAGAGATCACATGGAGCAAAAGAAGCTTTGCTAATTGATAAGTTAATTACTTCCAGCAAGCCCTTAAATTCATGTCATTTTTACATTGGCTCCTCAGAGGGAGGAACAACCCAAACACTATATTCAGACTCAAGTTTCCAAAATTATGGATCTAGTTGCACAGAAGTGTGTGCCCTGATAAAGAAGGGACAATACAGCTTTGAAAACAGCCGGGTTCCAAATGCTGCAGTTCCTGACGGAATTCAGCTGAGAAGCCTGGTAAGTAACAGTGTCAGACTAATTCCTTTTATTCCTCTCTTTATGGTAAGGCTGGTATTGTGTTACCAGAATTTATTTGGAGTTGTCTGAACCCAGTTATTGTAAACCTGTGAAAAACCTAAGATTAATAAGGCAGTTTTATGATTAACGTATTTAATTATACAAAGGTTAGTAACAATTGGGGAATCGTACCTTCAGTCGCTCTAGCCACTGACTGTAGGAATCTTCTAACCAGGGACGTTCTGTGTCACAGACAAAATCATGTTAGCATTTCTTTTAGGCAAGCGGTAATTCTGTACAGTACGAAAAGCACAACGCTTAAGCATTAAAACATTTAGGCTTAGGTTTTGAATATTTAACTTGAACATTCAGAGTTTCTGAGCTCTTAATGATGGGAACAGCTCAATTACAGCAGTCTTGAAATGCAATTTTCATAATAAAGCAAAGGAGCTGTGCAAGTTGGCTATCCTAACAACTCATCCTAGGACGGATGGTGGAGTACCTCCCAGGACAGTTGTGAAAAAAAATAGCATGGGCCAGGTATTCTGAATCTGTGCAGCTGACACTTCTGCTCAAGAATGGAGGTTTTCAGATTTCAGTTCCTTTGGAACCCAAACAGGAACATCCTACTGGCAGTCCGTATCCTGTGTTTCACATAACCCTAGCACATGCTAATGATTTCTTGTTGTCTGGGCAGCAGAACTGCCACAACAAACATGCTCACGCTCTCCTCCACTCTCATATTAACACAAATCCAGTTCCAACCACCACCACAGATCTCCCTATACCTTGTAGTTTTGACTTGGCTTCTTCAAATCCAAATTGTGGCTCAGATTCCAGAACGCTGTATCAGAAGAGAAAAGGTACACAGTTAAGCGCCTTCATCTCGCACACATATAATTCAGACATTTCTTCAGCTGCTGATCAGCAATTTTACTGCATCAGTTATAATGGGGAGTCTGGAAAGACCAATCACTGAGATAATTTATGTTAAAAACAAAAGGCTTGGCTGTACATTAAATTAGAGTTCTTATGCTAAAAGAAAAAAGCTTCATCAAAGTAAAAATGTTTACAGGTACTAGACTACAGGCAAAAAAGACATCGTTTGGTCTGCAGACCACCAAAAAAAGTAGTCATGATCTAAAATATCCGCATGGTAAACCAGCGCCTTACAAAGACTAATTTGAAGATTGGTTTACAAAAGTGTTTTAAATTTGTACCTGTATGGGGGGGGAAAAAGGAATTAAAATAACCAGGTTTTAAAAGCTACTGCCATTGGCAATACGTATAGAAAAGTATCCCCAAATAGTTAGGCGGTGATGAGGATTCATGTGAGATGGCTAGATTCCCAGAAAAACAGCAGAAAACCAGCATATTTTCTGTTCTAGGAATGTAGTAAACACACGCCCAAAAGCAGTGCTAGTAACAATGCCACAAGCAAAGCAGCCAGATTGGAATATTAAACGCTCTATCACTTAATTCAAACATTCACAGTGACACGTCTGCCAGATTTAAAGGGTGGAAATGTAAACTTCCCTGCACCGCAACAATGCTGTAAATAAACAACCAACATTTGATTAAGGTGAAATATAAACTACAATTAGATTGGTGCACTTTGTTTTCTTTTAAAAGAAAGAACAATCGGATATTCTGTATCTTAAAAGGGTGCTTTTAAAATATTTAACACCTACTCTGAGACTGCTTTTGCTCCCCAGTCAAAGACATTCCCCGCAAGAAGTCCTTTCACCAGAGCAAACTGCCTCTCCTCCCAGCCTAATGAATCCAAAGATTCGATTACGCTTTGAAAACATTTTAAGGCTATGCCATTTTCTTTCTGCTTTACCTGTAAGAAAGACATGAAACATTGGATTTATAGACAAAAATTTCTTACCCATCATTGGTTGTCTCAGTCCCAAGACCACGTTCAAGCATTCTCCTCTACGTTCATGGCCTCTAATGGACCAACAAGTTACTGTTATCAGCAAGCTTAGCATCAACAAGGAAAAAAGTTTCCTGGGATTCTAATAAGAAGCTTCATTAGTGCTAGGATATGTTCTTTACCCCAAGAATTACTTTTCTTAATAAGTTAGACGTGCAAGGGATCTTGAGCAGACTGGGGAATGGGAGAATGGACACAAAAAACCTTTTAGTAGTACCAGGAGCCACCAAAGCCAGGTAATTGCCGTGGGAAGGTTACCACTGGCAGTTCTACAAACGCTGGAGAAGACTTTTTTGATTCTTTTTGCATCAACAGTTTCATCATCCCAGATACTTAGAGGCTCTTGAATTTTTTTCTCTGCTTCTGTCTCAGTGTTACAGAGATAATTATCTTAAATCTAAAACTGATACTGGGCACCATTTTTACACCAAGATCTTTTCTGGGCAATTCCTTGCCCGAGTTACCAAAAAGCAAGCTAAGCAAAAGCTACCTCACACTTTTTTGCCTTGTTCTTAGAGTGAATGTAACATCTGACAGTGCAGCTAGGGAGAACCTTCTCTGGATTTTGTAGAAATAGATCAACAGTCAGAAAAAAAGTCTCTAACCAGAACTGGCACTGTTATTATTTATATGGCCACACAGACAAGTGGTGAGTATCAGACCTATAGAAAGTTGTTTTTGAGAAATGACTTCACATGTCCTCACTGACAACTCCTTAGTGCTGTTCAGCCCAGGGACAGCTACCAACGGGTTAAAACTGCTACAAGGGAAGCCAGTCACTCATCTCTCCCCTATCAGCCATTAGTTATACAAAGTTTCAGAGCATGGAAAAAGTGTCTCCAACTTACATGTTGTCCACCCTGTAAAACAAGAACAACTTACCTTCGAATAGGGATCCGGAAAATTGAACTCGTTTAAACAGTGCTCCCTTGTGTCCAACAGACTTCTAACTGTTAAGGTACCATACGCACTTGAAAAAGGGAGAAGGGGGGAGAAAAAAAGAGATCAACTACTTCAAACAGAAAAAAGTTATTTTCTCCTCTGTTTCCTCCATAAGTCATAGCACATCACACAAGCACTGAAGTTAAAGTCTTTACATGCCACATGTGCTAACACTGTCTCTAACGGTAAATCTACTACAGTTTATTTAAATAGAAAATGTTCAGAGCAAAGCTAGATACTTGAATTAACATCCTACCACTTTTAATAACCACATAACAATTTTTAATAGTAAGTTTTTTGCCGAGATGTACTTTTTCTGTTAAATTACAGTACATGAGATTCAAAAGTTCTGTGCAGAGGACCTGGAGTTTGGCACATCGACTTGGTATATATAGCCTTCAATCTACTTAGCTTGCAGTTTGCTCTGCTTCCTAACATAATTAGCTTTCAATTAGCTTCTAGTTACCTTTCAATTTGCTCAACAGAAGCAGCAAGCGATGAAAAAGGAAAATAAAGACACTTACAAAGGCTGCTGCCTGAGCGTCTGGAGCTTATTCCAATATTTCTGTCGGAACTTCTCAGCTCTCTCCAGTGCATCAACAGAGTCTGGTTGACTGGCTGCAGCACGCTTTGCCACCTGGTAGAGAAATGAGGCAAGATGGAATCAGTTTTACAGTGCAGAAAAAATAATTCATGTCTGATTAAACCACGCTCTTCAAAAGCAAAAGCAGCATCTTTGGCCTTTGATTGTATAACCAGCCTGCGTGCCAGCGCTGTGTGAAGAGGTGGTAAGTGCCATTTAAGAGAGAAGCAGCTTTGAAAACACCCAAAAAAATCCCCCAAAACCCCACACCACCACAGGAGAAGATTTACTTCTGCCTTTGAAAGTATCAAGCACCTTCTGAGGTGACCGGGACAAAGTCAGCTGCCTCTGTTAGGAGGGGAAAGAGGAACTGCACTTACACACAACTGGTTTCATGCAGCAGGTATATTTTTCAGGGTAAACATGTTGGCCCACAGAAGATTTATTTGCTAAATATTTGCACCATTCACACATGACTGCTCTGTGAGATTTACCCCATCCAGTGCCTCCTCAAAACAGGTGAGCCAGTATTTTCTGGCCATGGCATCATCTGTGAGGTCAACAGTGTCTGGAATATAGGTTGACGGGTCTTTCAGCAGTGGCAGGTTAACAAGCGGTCTCTCCAACCTGTCCATTTCAAGCATGTCAAACTAGGTGAAAAATGAGATTTATTAGAACTCACTCAGAAAATGATTAGTAACAAAGTAAACTAGTACAAGGGCTACAGAAGTCCATCCACAGTTAAGACTGACAAGTTTGCAGACAGCTATATTAGCGTATATGCCATCAGAAATAATCCACTCCTCTGCATGAATTATTTAGCCCACTCTATAGATAGAGACTATCAAGCTTCACATTGAAAACTTACTCTAGGCTCTCTATTTTATTATTTTCCTTCCCTTCCTCCCCAGTATTGTCAAATCTGCTGGGCTATTCAGGTTCAAAGTCAGGAGCACAAAGAGCTGGGCACAGGTTTATTTGTACAGACACGTTGCCCCTGCAATCTGTCTTTAGGAGATGTTACATTAAACCATCTCACCAGACATCACACATGATACAAGACACCACTATTAGTCACTTCCTTTGGGCAGCAGGAGTCTCAGGGGCAAGAAGCAACTAGCTTGAGAGTAAGAATCTATTTTCAAATCACCATTACTAAGAGAAGGCAGTTCCAGAAAAGACAAGCACATACTGTACCACTCCTTGATCTCTGCATAGGGTAAACGTCAGGCGACGTGCTCATGAGACCAGAACTCCCAGCGTAGTTCTCTCCCCAGCTATATTGATTTGGATCTAGAAAAGAGAAAGACAGAGACACATAATCTGAAAATAAAACTGAAAATACTCCCGTGAGTGGGTCTAGAGTTAGCATCCCTTCAGAGAAGATGCTTCACTACAAAAGCCACTTTCCCTTGTCTTTATAAATATAATTTTTCCCTCTAACCCCCAAAAGAAATGTTTTAACCAGTCAGTGAATTACCTAGCTCTGAGGAGCTTAAACCTGAATGAGACATTAGACAAAGTTCTAAAATAATTAATTTTTAACCCCTTTTTCTTCTCATTAAGGGCTATAACTAGCATGCCTTCAAAGCACTATCACTGATCATAATTTCTTATTTCTAAATCTAGATCAATTATTAGCGAAATATAATTACAAAACTCTCAAAGCACAATGTAAGTTTCATATAAACACTGAAGTTACTTCTAGATATTTTTATTTAAGAAAATGTTTGATCAAGTTCAGATGTACAGTACATGCTGCAGAAGCAACATCTTTAATTCCTCAGTAACCGATTCCTTGCCCATATCTATAAAATGAGTACGGAAAGAATTCCACATCCATTATTCTGAGGTATATTTGATATTTACTCGAACTCAGTACCATTAATATCACTATCTGTTCCACTATAACTAATATACTGAATGGTTTGCTAGTACATCAACCAGAAAAAAAAGAAAAAAAAATGGCAGAATTCAGCCAAAGCACCCTATACCCAAAGAATGCTGGACAAAGTGTCTTATCCCTCATAAATGTCTGTGAGGCTTTTCACTCTCAAACGAACACAGTTTTGAGATGCTGGTCTTCTCCAGTACATTAACTGAATCCAGAAGCTGGCCTCTTAAAGAAGGAGAAAGTTCTGAGAACCACATTTCCCCAATTTGATTTACGGTTATGACTGCTCTTTGCAGAAAAGAGAAAGCCAAATCCTGCTGGCTTCTCAAAGGTGATCAGGAAAAACAGTGAGAAATTAAGATGTCCCTGCCAGAACATATAAAACCAAAGCCCAGCATCTGTGTTTATTAGTGCCAAACGTATTTATTTAGGCAACGACTTACATGCAGCCTCTAAGAGAAACTTGGACATTACACTGACATTTCAGAACACAGCATATACAGAACAGAGCAGTGCTGTACTTACTGTCTTGTTCAGCTCCTTTTAAAAATGCCCCAATGGCTCCCAGGTAGCCTTCATGTCTCAGGAACAATGCCTGAACCTCTCCCTGCCACAATATGAAACATTGCAATTGGATGGTCCCTGATGGCTAACACGTACTTCTTTGTCACTGGTTTTACACTTAAAATCAATAGAAACAACTAGAAGATGGTCACATTCATTTGTGCTACATTCTAACACATTCAGTAATTGTTATGGTGCTTCTGAAACAGCTTCAGGAGGAAATTGCTTACACGCATCATTGCACAATTATTAAACAGATAGGGGAAAAAATACATGCAGAAGTGGTGTGTACTCTAAGCCTGCACAACCACAGAGGCAGGGGGAAGCCAGGGCCTTCGCTAGAAAGACCACTGCATCATGCCATGAATATTCAGCTCCTCTTGCTTGAACAGGATGGAAATGTCAGGTCTTCTGATTCCTAGGTCATCACCGTAAGCGTGTGCCACTGTGCATCCAACACATTCAAGACATTGGTTGTTACCTTTAGTTCATTACCCTGCTATTCAATGTTCAACAACATACAGACATTCTGTATATTATCCACAGGCAAGCATTTCCCCCATCTAATTAGCTTAATTGTTAATATAATACACGAATGCTAGGGAGAATAAGAACACCATCCTAGCAGCAGGGCCCCTGAGCTCTCCTAGGCAAGGCTGGGTGGGCCACTGCCCTCTCTAAAGGAACATCAGCTGTATCTGCAGCAGCGACTGCAAGAAATGTTAATGCTGAGGGTAAGCTGTAATAAAAGACCAGCTACAGTTCATGGTGAGATTTGGATTTCAACCACTGATAAAGCTATTCTTACAAGAATCCAAAGCGGTATTTTACAATAGTTTTCTTGAAACCCAACAAGGTTTTGCAGAAAGGGACTGCAGTGGTGAAATTAAGGGGGAAAAAAAAGCAGCATACAGGAGTCTCTTGCCTGAAGCACTGAGATGAGGAAAAAAATAGTGTCATCTATTCTATAAAATTGCAACAGTGCAGGAACTAATCTACCTGTAGCAGTCATTAAGTGAGCTTTTGGACTTGACCATTTTTCTAAAGAAAAATCTTCAGTATTTCCCACAGCTTCAACACCTGCAAAGAACTACAGCTTGGTTGGTTTTGTGTTTGTTTTATTTTAACAACAAACAACAAAAAAAACCCCACTAACTGCTAACTATCTCAGCAGAACAATCCCACATTGCATAGCCTAAGGGGTAAAAAGAAAGAGATGCAAGTCAGCCAGAGGAATTGAATAACAATGGTAGCTATCTAAGAAAATAGTGGAAACTCATTACTTGGCAGCTACAAGACAGTCAATCAAAAAATAATCATGGCGGGGGTAAGGGAGGGACAGAGAAAGGGAGGCCAGACAGAACACCCAGGCAATTCACATTTATTTTACCCCTCCCACAACAGATCTTTATAGCCCTGTCTTACCTACGTAAACAGCAGCTCTCTAAATTCACTTAATGTGCAAATTCATTTATTAAGTCTCCCAACAACCTAGAAAGATAACTAAACACATGACTTTGCTACGAGGAAAATCTCTGGTTTCATTACCTTAGAGAAGAAGTTGATGCTGTAGGTTATTGTGCGCATGGTAACAGGGTGACCCCGAATAAAGAATCCTCCAAAATATATTTTATCCAAGTTATGGAGTTTGGCATAGAGGCAGGCGAGTTGACCAATGTCATTGCTGATCATATGTAGTAAACTTTTTGCCATATCTTCTTTGGAAAATTCTTAAGGGAAAGAAACAGTAAACCAAATCAAACACAGCTGAAGTATGCTCGAATGGACTGTACTTTTCTAACAGATAGCCTACACATGGAGGAAAAAAAAAAAAAACAAAGGAGTTTGACCAGTCTCTTTCTGTGTGTAAAAGAAAGGTGTTGCCCCTCACCAAAAATCTTTTACAAAAAAAGTACTCCAAACAACAAGAAGTGTGTATTTTAACTGAAGATATGAAAAAAACACTAAGCCTCTGTGAAATATGGCTTGAAAGAAACCTGCTTGAAAGGCCAACAGCAAAAGGCAAGGACTTCATTTCTTCATTTCTTCTCTCTAGGAGATGGATGATGGTTCATCCATCCATCCTGACCCGAGATGCCCTGCAAGCATTTTATTATAATACAGCAAATAAAATTGCAAATTATATTAAATCACTGGCATAGGTCCTTTTCTGGACCAAGAAAGCCACACATATTCCCCACAGGAATGAATGAACATGGGGCTAACTAGCAAGCTATTTTTGTTTTTTACCTAGACTTACGTAATCCCAAACTGAAAATCAGAATGCCTGCTTGTAAGGCAGTACTATGCAATATTTTTTATCAATAAAATATTGTGCAGGCAAAACACATGTAGGCAAAATCATTAAAAGGACTGGTGGGTATTTTCCAGCCCTACTTGTTAGGTCGTTATAAACATTAGAATCCCAACGGCCAGAGGAGATGGCTGAACTTCTCATTAATTTCAGACAACTCCAAATAACTGGAGCAACTCAAGCAGTGCTCCCTGTCCCCTCTCCGCCTCGCATGTGTAACACAGGGAAATGGATAAGGCAAGATATGTTTATGCTGATGAAGCTGGCAACTATTTTTCCATTCATTTAAGCGTTCACAGGAAGCTGGCAGAAGCAGTAAATCCCTGCTGACAGGCAATATAAAGTATTAACTGTACAGCACATCTTGGGTAGATCTTCTATATACCAATACCTTTATCTGCTGTGGTAGATTTCCCAAAGCTGCTAGCTATCAGATTCCCACTCAGCCCCAGGGTCTGGTAGGCGCCTCCATACACATCTTTCACCAGCATGTCTACATTTGTGTGCTGTCCCTTCGAAGCGAGTTGCAGCAATTCATCAAATTTCTGAGGATGAGAAGCAGAGTCACTCCAGCTTTCCTGGACAGCCAAAGAACCTTGCTCACAAACCCACAGTTCTGCAGCATCCCTACTGACCAACATCAGTAACTGTCTTTGAATCAACTCTGCCAGCAAAAGATAGATCATTGCTAATTACATGGACTTATCCAAAGTCCGTATTTTATCAGACAGACTGATTTGAAGTGGAGCTCCTTTAACGATATAAAGCACAACAATCCTCCTCAGTTATCTGCAAATAATTTGTTTAATTTCCCCTGAAAACTAGAGATGGATCAGCACATACAAAATAGTCAGAAGCCTCACGTGCCTCTTACCTTGGAATGAAGTCAAAATCACAGTAACTAAGAGAAAACAGAATTATGTCTTCTTGAGGCTAAGAAAAAAAAAATGTTTAAAACCCAAAAGACTAAGTCTGCCTTTACTGCTGCAGAGATGCATTAACATCCCTGAAATTAAACTTGCATGCAATCTGATACCTAATTTATAAGTCTGCTAACCCTAATTTCTTCTTCTACAACATCAGAGAGAATTAAGAGCAGACACTGCCATGTTCTAAGATTATTTTTTTTTTGAAGTATCAAACAAAATATTGCAAGTATGTGTCTTTCCTTTGACATTTTCTTATTTGGTGCAGATGTAACTCTAGCTTTTTCTACACCACTGACATTTAGGGACACCTATTTAAGCCACTTGGATCTTTGAGACAAGAAAACACAGAATGATTTAAGAGATGAGTTAGGCAGAGCAGTTCTAAATCAGGCCTTATTCTGGCAGATTACCAACCTAGGATTTAAGTGACGAACCCCTGAAACTGTAAGGTGTAACAAAGAGACAGAATTCCTCCTCCCTACTCCCAGACATTTTGCAGTAATTGGGTGCTCTCTGCTTTCCTTCCGCAGATAATATTGCAGGAACTAGGCCAGCATTTCATGTTGACAAAGAGCACAGAAAATTAATGGGCTACTTTGAGGAGGCTGTTCTCTGCATTACAGACATTATTTGTCCTTGTTGAAAAACTCCTTCAGTCCCAAGTAGGATTACTATTTTACCACCTAGGAACATATAATTTTTGTTCCTATATTCTACCAGTATTTTTTTGCATTTGAAGCTTCCTTTTATGCATCAGAAGCACGGAAAATACGAACATAAATCAAGGACTCAGCCTTGTTATCTAACAGTCTAGGACTAGCACCTAAGGGAGAGTATCAAAATTGTCCTGAGCATTGCAGAACTGCTTGTTCCATTTCTGCACAAGGGCAGCAATTCTTTGAATAAAAGGTAAAACCCCCCAAGAGACAGATATAGTTTTTTTCATCTCCTAGTATATTAATGTTGGACTGCTGGTTTCCCACACAAACATTACTGAAAATAATTATTTCTCCCTGTTCAGAGAGTTTGGCATTCCAACATTCCAAGCCTCCTCTTAGGATCTGATTTAATCCCACACCCCTTACAACTGACATGTCGATACCTTTGTTTTTGTCAGCAGTGCTCCAAGACCCCAGAAGGTTCCACCTCCAATTGAGCTCCCTCCAATCCATTCAAATTTGTCTTCTGTTTCTACCTGTCAATAAAACAAGGCAGATTTTTCTAGAAAGTCTATTGCAACTATAAGCACAGAGTTAGATATGAGAGCGTGTGGGTTTTTTTAACAGTGGAATTACCATAGGCAGAATATTTAGTTTTGTAAATATCAGGTGAGAAGTTCTTCAGAGGTCCGTGTTCCACATACTTATACCACAAGCAGTTTCTGAAATCTTTGTATTTAATTCTTGGCCAATAATCCTAAATATAGACATTAAATTTGGTGCCCTCAACACTGTACCAAAACAAACAAACAAATATTAAAAATCACTCTGATCTGACAGCCTTATCCTCATCAGTTAATATAATAACTTCTGTAAACACCAAATTAAATGTGATTAAAAAGAAACTACGACAACAGCGAGTGGAAAAGTATTCATAACTCTGTAAGAAAGGGAAACTTAAAAATATAATTATTTTCTTTCTAAACTTTTTATTTCCCAAGAAGAAACAACTACAAAACTAAAACAGTAAGATGTTTCAGGTCACCTCCATCAAATTCTACAAGAAAACATTTTAGCAACCACTCACCTTCACTATAGAAACCCCAGAGCCAATATTCACCAGTAAATAAGGGAAAATATTTGGGTGGTTTGTCTGAAATCGGAATTCTGCATCTGAATCTTTCTGGTATGCAAACACTTCATGGGGTATGTTCCTCAGCACAAAGTTGCATCCTTTAATTAGGCAGGTCATTACATCTTCCTTATCTACTCTGAGGGGAAGGGGGAGAAAAAAAAGCCTTACATAAATTTCACAGTCCTATTGATGAGCAAGTATGCCTGTAGAACAGCAGTTTTTAAAGACTTTACAAACAGGAGGTAGTAACCCACACCACTCAGGAAAAGTCCAGATCTCCTAAAACATGAAACCTACATCTGCATATGTCCTGATGTTCATCCTCTATGCCAGAACGCACAGTCCAAAGTTAGACTGCAGTTACACAGTAACTTTAATCTTACATTAATCATGCTGTCACTAAAAGAATCCTGCTCCCGGTTTGCTTGTTTACACTGCCTCTGTAGTGCCCTAGTGCTAGCACAACTGTATGTGCACCCCTGCAATAAGCTAGGTCAGGAAACTTATCTGGAGATTGGCCTTACAAAACATTTCCTAACAGAATAATTTTCTATTGCTCTTCCCTTTCACTCTGCATAAAGGAAAAGAGGCCCCCCTCAACATTCCAGCACTTGTTTATGGCAGATTAAAGTGACTGCAGGGAGCCTACTACTGGGATTGACAAACACAGGAACAAAAGACTTCTCATAAGAGTAACAGGATTCACAACAGTATATAACCTGAGTATGGAGTCTGGAAACAAGATACATAATTCAGATAAGATTTGGTTAAGTCAGCTAACACTTACTGACTTCCATAAACTTGTATGTCTTTGGTATTATTACTGATTTACATAACACTTACTGACTTCCATAAACTTGTATATCTTTGGTATTATTACTGATTTATGGTAAATTTCTTAAATGAAATATGCTAGATTTCTTACATTAAATATCATAAGCCTCGTTGAAACACAGAAACAGAGCACAAATATACATCCCAACACAGAATGCTTTATGTTTGTCAGGATGGAGAAGGTGCTGCTGTCTTGGCCTGTGGACCAATTAAGGATGTCAGTACCAAGTGAAAAACAAGGAAAGAAAACACAGGTGCACCACATGAGAAAAGGAGGAATTGCCTCCTTGTCTTGATTAATTGATAGTTAGTAACAGCCAATCAGGTACTGATGTAGGCTGGTTTGAAAAAAAACTTAACAGAATCCTACCTATCAGGAGAAGAAAGTTATTTGAAAAAGCAGTATAAAAGAAGATGAACAGAGGAGCTCAGAAACTGCAGCATGTACTACAGAGTATTACAGCATGAGAGGTGCCTCGACATTCTCCTCAGCAACAACAGGTAATGTTATATATTGGTGTAAATTAATGATATTTTTATCTGTACTTACAGAAGCTTTTTAGCATATGGTGTTTCATAAAGATATTTGAATTATAAATTTATAAGGCTGCCTGTTAGTCTCCTGCAAGCCTATGCTTCTGAATGAAGCTTAGGTAGGAGCTATGCAGTAAGTCACTGTATCATACTAATTACTCACTTTTGAGCATGTACAGAATGTTAGAAGCTTTTGGAACCCTAGGAGGAGAACCCAGGCAATTCCAGAGATTAGATACATCTAGTAAAAATAGCATTTGCAAATTATATTTTGGCTTTTAATAATAAAAGTGTCTTGTGGATTTTATCCATGATAGAGACTAATTTAACTTAAAAATGGAGTCATGCAAGTTAAACCTTCTACAGGAAAAAGCTATGATTATACCCTGCTTTCTTCTTGTTACTGTCTTTCTCCTGAACCCTGTATTCCTGTCTGTTGGCTCTATTCCTGCACCTCCACTGTGTCAGTTAACGATACAGTTATCTTTTTGCAACGTATGTTCACTAATGAGTCAATTCAGCCTGGTCTGACGGGGATGCATGCACACATTCTACTGCTTCGCTCCTGTGGTGTGGGTGGTTTTTGAAAGCAGATGGGCAAAGTAGAAAGTTAGCCTACTAAAATCTCTTCAAAGAAATATACTCCTATAACTAAGTTTAAACAGTTCCACTTACTTCAACCCCAATTTCTTCTCAATAAGATCTTTGAATTTATAGGCACCACCACCTGTGGCTTTGATGACTTTTGTCTCTGTATTGACAAGATGGTCTTTGATGAAATCTAGGCAGGTTTCAATATAAGTGTTTTCAAATTTAATGAAGTGAAGTCGAGCTGTAATCTCCTCCTGAACCGATATTTCATACAAAGGTTCATTTTCTATGTCCTTTAAAAGAGAAAAGAATTTCTTATAGATTATTCAAAACCCTTCCTCAAGAAACAAGGTTATATTCTAAATTACTGAACACCAATCCCTGCGCTTCCTTTGCCTTCAAACTGTGTTAATGCTATTAAAAACATAACATGCCAAGCTACTTTCAAAGAAGAATATAGTTTCAACAGATCTCAACTCTCCTGAAGCTGAGAATATATCCTATCCATTAGACATTCATGAAATATCTCTGTATGAGAAAAGTTTTATGCTTACACAGGGGTATGGCTTTTTATACAAAAGTATCATACTCACCTGTCTAGAAAATAACTATTTCAAACACTAACTGTCAAGCACTTTTAAGAAGACTAGTAATGTAACTGAGTCTGCCTGTGCATGGGCTGCACAAGTCTGAAGCCCTGCAATCAGTCTTTCAATAAAGAGAACATGTATGATGTATCATCACGTGAATTTAGATTAAGTTTATAAAGCAAAAGTAATTGTCAAACCCATGCTAACAGCTAATGTCCCCTGAAATATAGCAAAGGGTTATTAACAGGAGCCACATGCTCATCGGAGCTGTACAAATGCTTTAAGTGTCAGTACATACTAGAATGTGTGTTTAAAAGAAATATTTTGGTTGTGACAACATACTTCAGAGTAACAGACCTTACAGGAGGTCATACTTAAACTATAAGAAGGTTCTAGATAGTTTAACGGAGAAGTTACTAGATGGGCTTCAGATAAAACCTACTCTACTATGGGCAGCCAGTCCAGTTCTGCACTTGCATGAGTCAATCACATGATTAATGATACAATTCTCACCTTTCCAGAATGATCAAAGGATCTCACTCTTGCCACTTTGTGCTGCACTGTTGAATAATAAGCCAGCTTGGTTAATGAACCACCTGTTAATAAAATAAGTTATGATTAATTCCTCACCTTAGAGGAAACAATATAACTTGTGTTTCTATATGCTTTACCTAAGAGTTTTTGGTTTTTAAGATCTCCCCAGCTAAAGCCAGATATAAGCTAAAGGTGTAATGCAGAGAGCCAAAGAAACCTTGTCTGGAAACTGATTTGGCATGGTTAACTCCAACTGCCTTACCTATGGGAAAAGCTCTGCAAGTTGAGCTTTTGCCCAACTGATGTGGGAATGACTAAAGAGGAGGAGAAACAAATGGAAGTTTTAACTGGCTAGGCTAACACATATGACTATTATTTATCTTGTTCAAAAACTCTTTAGAGAAACCCCCAAATCTGCTGTTTATAAGATGATTTTATAAGTCGTGCCATGTGTGCAATCAAAAAGTGTTTTATCAGGAATGCTTATGTAAATATTCTTAACCTGCTTCCAAGGAAAAGCTACAAATTCACAGGTGGTTAGATGATGACTCTATACTAAACTATTCTGCAGGATTATTCTTGGCTTTGGGGTAAAGAATACTTAGAATGATGTTCCTCAAGCATACCAGTTAACGATATTACCAACATGCGAATCTGAGCAACCCAGACCCACCACGCTCTTCTCTTCAGGACTTGAGTCTGCTCACAGCAAAACTTCCAACTCTCATCTTGAAACAGAATTTAACCACTTGCCCTATCTGTGCTGGTTTTACATCTGACCTGCAAAAGTGAATTTATCAAATTAGACTGAATAACTTCACTGACTTTTCTTAGGACAAAACAGTACCTGCTGGTGCTTCTGATACCTCTATCTTAATCAAGTAGATATTTGAGCCTGAAAGTAGTGAGGTCAACTTAAAGTGATCACTGACAGACATAGTAACAAAAGCAATAAAGCTTTCCTGACCACTGATCTTATTTCAGTGTACTAGACAATGCTTTAAAGTTTCTGTTTAACAGAAAATCCAAACTATGTTCTGCTAACTCATTACTTAAAGGTGAGGTTTTTCTTTGTTTTGTGGTTTGTTTTTTTTTTTAAACTAAGTAGCTCTGTTAAGAGGAAAAACTTCCTTCCAGACCTCTAGAGAAATTGTGAAGCTTGTGTTGGAATGTCACATTGTTTGTACAACTCTGATAATGGCACAGATGCTTCAGCAATTAATTTATCACCAGATAAATGGCATGTAAAGCTATGCTTTATACATCCTCCCCTTCCTTTTGCAGTTTTTAAAGACTTAAATCCATTCAGAACACCAGCTGAGACATGTAACCAGGCTTTATAACTAATCCCACAACTCTAATTCCACTCTGACCCACAGGAAGGACTGATTCCAGCTGTTATTTTCACAGGCATGAAGCAAGTTGCTTCTGAAGGAGTTAACTACCCTTGAGATATTACAAGGTCATGTATTATGGTTCATATATTCTTCCTACTACATAGTAAGCCTACACCACCCAGAGCAGCGTTAACCAGAGGACTAACGGAGGCTGCAGCTCCGCTGCTCTGAGTGTACAGAGTACTACAGTTTCTAGCTTTCCTACTAAGTAATTCCACTGACCTAGTAACAGCAAAATAGAAACAAAATGTGTGAACTGGCATGATTGGGGGGTTTTTTTGCAGACTTTCACAGAATGAATACTAATCCCTGCACAGGTGACACTGCTGTTAACAGGCTTAGCTCAGCTGTGTCCCAGGACAGCTCCCTGTTGTGCCCAGGTGTCCCTCTGACGTGTGTTACTCTCTGTCCCTTGCTGCAGGCTGCTCTACACCCAGGGATGTGCTGTTCTCAGACTTACTCACAGGACATGAGGTGTTTTGGGGGGTGACTGAGGAAGTCAGTGCGGCCAGCTGCTGCCAGGTACAGGCCCCAAACCCCCACATCTCCACAGCCGCCCTGCTTCACCACAGCAGGTGGGACAGCAGCTCCCCACCCCTCTCTTTTCTTCAAGGTCCCTTTCGGGAGCGCGGAGGAGCTCGCACAGCGCCCTGCTCGCCGCCGCCAGGTACAAGGGTGGGTCGGGGGGATCCAGCAGGGCCTAGGGCGGCCGGCACCGCTCCCGGCGCATCGTCCCCTCACCCGAGCTCA
>NW_010139693.1:0-10883 GCF_000699245.1 Pterocles gutturalis | reverse complement strand
TTCTATGATTCTATGATTCTATGTCTTTGCTGTGGGCTGATATTGCAGCTATGTCGGACATCTTGTTCTCAACAGAGAAAAGAACAAGGGAAATTTGGCACTTGACCTTCCTGGTTTCTGAAATAGTTCCGACATTTGGAATTTATGGGCTACTGGGATCAGACTAGACTAGATCACTGTCATTATTTAATACTGGCAGCATACTGTAACTGCTTGCCATCCAGGATACTGTGTTCTGACCAGAATTCTCCTTAGGGAAGAAAAGCTAGGGGGAAAAAAAACCAAATTTACATCTTTTCCTGGCCTCTCCATTTCAGTTACCTGTTCATATCAGTCAAACTGTACATGAATCTGTATTCAAGGCTGTGGGTAGAATGGTTTGGGTTAGAAGGGACCTTAAAGATCATCTAGTTCCAACCCCTCTGCCATGGCAAGGACACCTTCCACCAGATCGAGTTGCTCAAAGCCTCACCCAGCCTGGCCTTGAACACCTCCAGGGATGGGGCATCCACAACTTCTCCAGTGCCTCACCATCCTCACAGTAAAAAATTTCTTCCTAATAGATTTTAATCCTTCAGAAGGTTGAAAAACTCATTTAAAGGCCAGTCTTAGCAATGAAAAAGAGAGGAGGGAAAGGTGAAAGCAAAAAGCACAGGAAAAGAAAAATGTAAATCTACTCTCTTCTGATGTTGTTACTTCTTCTGGAGGAGATAATGGAGATGGAGTGATAAAGACTTTTGTCTGTATTCTTAGTAAACTCTTTATGCTCTCTGCAGCTCTTGATGCTTCCTGTTCAGGATCAAGATATAGGGATGGGAGGAATAAAATAACATCTAACAGATCCATTGCTGAAACTGGCAGTGGAACAAAAAGTAGCTGCTGCTTACTCCCTGCTGCTTTCTTTCTACTTTGTTCTTTAATATAAGGATCAAATTCAGCCCTGTTGGAAGAGAAGGAGCATGTATTAACTTCTAATTGCCGCCGTTGGAGCTCCTAAGTGCCCATGACTCCATTGTGCTTAGCATGGCATAGAAATAGAATAAAAGATGGTTGCTGCTTCAAAGACGTTTGTAGTCTCTACTATAAGACACAACAGGCAGTGAATGGGCAAAGGTATATGAACTCATTTTAAGGTAAGTTGTTTTGTGCAATGTGTCTGGGTGTAATGAACCATCAGCAGTGGTCAGCACATGCTTCACTCCCGACTCCTGAAGGTGCTCAGCATCATCACTTGCATGTCTATACTGCATTGCCTTTGGTAGCTGATCGTTATGGTGGTGAATTCGCTGTGGCAGCAGCACTGCTTCTCTTTATTTTATCAGACCAATAGCCCTAGTCCAGCTTTGCATTTGACATCACTCTCATTTCTTGGGTAAATATCTACAATCCAGTACTGTGTACCACAGTAGAGTGGGGTAGACAGGCAGGTAGATGGTATGTTGGAGCAGCAGATGGACCTTCTATCCTTTCTTCTTTGTGGTGTCACGGAATATGTTACTGCTGTTAGGTAAAGCCATGGACTGAGAAGGGCTGAATGTGAGGAAGGAACAGGGTTTCCTGTTATTTGGTTGTGGACTAGCCGTGCTTCAAACCATGTGGTTTCTCATCTAATTAGCAAGTTAATTAATTATTGTTAATGTGGCAGTGATTGGTGGGAGGGCTTTGATCCAAATTTAGCTCATTCAGCATGGTGCTACACTTTGGGTAGTTAGGCCAGATTAGTTGTCTTTGTATCACACTTTATGACACAGGGTACGCATATGCTCCAGTTCTGTCTTCCCATACGACGAGTGAAATTTTGTCTGATTTTCTTCTGTGAAAGTGTCAGATTTGCTATTTTAAACCAAGATTTCTCTCAAGAAGTTCAGAAAATTTTTGACTGCTCTATACTGATGCCATTTTCTGTCACTGACAAATTTTCTGTGACAAATGAGCTTCATGTTCTGCATGAAGGAGCAAAAGGTTATTCCTCCCCAGGAGCAGGACACAGAATTTCCTTTCACTATCATTATTGCATCATTATTACTTTCTGTGTAAAATGTTTTGAAATAATTTTTTTAACAGTCAGTATTAAGTTTTTTACTTTGTTTTCTCTTTACTAGATTACAGGGGTTTTATTAATTCATAATGCTGCAAATGATAAAATTTGCTATACTGATTATTCAAAAGATGGCTTTGGTTCAATGTTTCCTAAACAGAAATAATCAATACCTATTAATTTAACCATAAATTTTCTATATGACAATACCGCAACACTTTTATGGAATGTGGTTAAATAAATCCTTCAAGTATTTAAAAAAGGTACAACCTTTTTTTCTCTGTAGAACCTTCCATAGATTATATATGGTTTACATACATTTTAGAGTATATTTTGTAAGATTATGGTTATCCCTTAAAATATAGAACACCTTCCTCATTTTTAACCTTTCTCTCATACTGGCTTTAAAATAACATATATACATACCTAACAGTTTTCGTGTGCAGTTTACAAGCCTAGCACCCTCAGTCAGTAGATTTTCACTTGGTTCGAACACATATTCAGCTTTTCCTTTTCTTCGTAGTCCAAGTGGAGTACTTCTGCAGTCTTCACTTCCCCCAGTTTTTGTCATCCCTCCTGAGAGCTATGTAGGTCTGCTCTTTTATTCCCCAGGGAAAGGTGGGATTGCTGGCAATGGTTTTACTTTTTTTTGTCTTGACCTAGTGGCTGAGTGGCTTCTGTGATGTTTCCTGGTGCCTTTCATCCCCACTCCTGCTGCGTGAGCAATGCTGAGCCTCGGCAGCAGCGTCTCTGCCCAGTCAGTTGCTTCTGTTCTTTCAGCAGAGTGAGGATAATTACTTCACTGGGATACTGTCAGCTTCGACTGAAGTCAAGGGAGCTAGTAGAATCTCAAATAGCTAAAAGAAGCGCAGCTTTGTTTCATGTGGGGTTAAATAAGATGAAGTTGGTTCAGTGATATCCATTTCAAGCCACAGTACTATGGTCAAACTCAGCTTCTGGGACTGAATTTTCATTTTATTTAGACCATGTTCCTAAGGATGCATTTGTCTGACATTGGTACAGTTTGATGTAAAAATTTATTTAGCCACATTTTTTACTGGATGGTCATAGCTATTTGGAAAGCAACAGTGGAGAAAAAAAAAATTCCTTCATTTTTTTTTTTTTCATTTACTCATTTACAGTTGGAACTATCATATTTTTTTTAACTAATCATGAATAAAATGCATATACATTGTCACACTTTTCTTCCCAAAATAAGATAAAGATAGGAGAAAATAAACAATAATCTTCTAACAATAAAAAAATATGTATTTGTTTTTACTATATCCCATCAGGACATACTCAGACACAAAGACTGACAAAGATTAAAAATTAAAGAATGACATAGCCAAAAACAAATGCAAGGTTAATTATTCTGATTATTTCTACTTCCAAGATATAGTTTACTCTACTTACAGGTAATTATGATTTTGCATTGGAAGAAAGGATGTTGTTAAGAGATTTTTTACCTGGTAATTATATTAATTAAAAGTTAAAAATATCTCTGTAGATGCATAACCAGGTATAAATAACATACATGCATGCATAAATATATATATGACATATACTGCATAAAGTGACATACATAGGAATATATGTATGTGTGTAAGTTTGGCTGTTTATATACACTCATGTACATAGATTGAACAGCAAACTTCACTAAAATCCAGAGTTACAAAGCTATCAAAGAAAGGAAAAATGGCTAAGAAATGGATTTGTGAGATTGGTAAACACTATTTTCTTTTTACACTTTTCTATTTGTAACCAGAATTCAAATACATAGAAGAGGAAGAAAAAAAAAAAAACACAGAGAATTATTTACCAGCCGTAAAATATCTTGTGGGGATCATAATCCGAAAACAAATATAACCAGACCTTCTAAAGCATCCTCTCCCATGTCAAAGTTCATAACTTCCATTTCCTCTTGAAAGCGTTGATGTGTGATGCTGTTTTGCTCCTGTCGCCAAGAATGATGTTGACTGAAATCCTCTTCACCCACAATTAGCAAGTGCTTCAGCTTTTCTAATCAAAGTGGACTAATGAACACAAAAACACACCCACTGTAAAAGAAGTGCAACAGCACAAAAATGTTTCTTTAGTGTTAATATTGTTGATGACTCATTACATTTCCTCTTCTTAATTCGTCTTTTTCCTTTTAAGTCACTAAAAAACATTTTTATTTTGCTCTGTATAGGAATAATTTAAGAAAAATTCGTAGCAAATTGCCTACGAGATACCTATGGGAGCCATTCCTAACAGTAGATTTTTGCAATGAAATAATTTCTTTCTGTATCAGACAAAAAACAATTTCCTTTTTCATTTCATTCTGCTTCAAACTGCTAAGCTTTATTATGTTCTTATATGGCATTTTTTTTTTTGTAGTATGTGTAACACTGATGGAATAACTGTTTAACACAGAGTAATGGCAAACTATAGATTACCACTAAAAGCTCAGATGTTTGATAATGAACCAAGTATTTATGTCCATAAGCTTGTGAAGGATCAAAATGTCATAAGAATAGATGATTTAAAAGTATTTGTTTTGCTTTGCAGTACTATATATACTTGTTACATAGAAAAATATCCAGATAAAACTTCACTGGGAGCTATCAACTAGAGAAAACAATAGGAAGAAAAACTCCTTTATGAACCATGCATATGTCCACAATTTACTCAAGATAAATTTAGTAGATTAATGTAAAATAATGGAATGGTAAACGTCTTTGAGAGGAAAATTTTCTCACAGAGACACTGCAGTTGAATTCAGAGGACACTTCTGGAGCTCATCTAGTCCAACCTGCCTGCCCAGAGCAAGGCCAGTTAGAGCAGGCTGCCCAAGACCATGTCCATCCATGCATATTTCCAAGGATGGAGAGTCCACAGCCTCTCTGAGCAGCCCATTCCAGTGACTGACCACCCCCACAGTAATAGACCTTTTTCTTAAGGAATTTATTTTGTTTCAGTTTGTGCCTTCTTGTCTTGTCACTGGATTCCACTCAAGAGTCTGACTCCATCTTTTTTACTCCATTCCATCAGGTATTTATGCACAAGGATAGGTTCCCTCCCTGTGCCTTCACTTCTCCAGGCTGAACAGCCCCACCTCTCACATACTCTCCTCCTGTGTCAGATGCTCCAGTCCCTTAGTCATCCTTGGTGCTGTTTTCTAGACTCCAGTTTGTCAGTGACTCCCAGAACTGCATTCAGCACTACAGATATTTCTCACCAAGGCCAAAAAGAGAGGGAGGATCCCCTGCCTCGACCTGCTGTCAATACTTTACTTACCTCAACTCAGGAGGCAATCTGTCACCTTTGTCATGAGAGTTCATTGCTGGCTCATTGTCAGCATATTATCCATCAGGACTCTCAAGGACTTTCCAGTGGAGCTGTTTTCCAGATGGTAAGGCCCAAGCGTTCACTGATACTTTGGGTTGCTTGTCCCCAGGTGCAGGACTTTGCACTTCCCCTTGCTGAACTTCATGAGTTTCCTGTCAGCCTATTTCTCCAACATATAGAAGTCCCTCCCGATTAAAGCATGACCTTCCGGCCTGTCAGCATCTCCTCTCAGTTTTGTGTCCTATACAATTTTGCTGAGGTTATACTGTGTCTTATTGTCCAGGTCAGTAATGAAGATATTTAAACTGTGTTGGCCCCTATATCAGCCCCTGCAGTACACTGTTAGTCACTGGCCTTCAACTGGACTTTGTGCCACCAATCTGGATTTTGTGCCACTTTTATGTCAACAGTTCAGACAGTTTTAATTCCATCTCACTGCCTATTTATGAAGTTCATGCTTCCTCAATTTGTCACTAAGAATGTTTAGGGAGACTATTTTGAAAGTCTTGTTAAAGCCTTAATATTTTCTACATAAAAAGGTGGATTCCTCAATAAAGTTAAAGAGCATCTATACTATAAATGTCTGTTTGAAATGTGAAAGTAAAAGAAAGGTTCCTGCTTCTGTGTTTCTGATAAAACTGTTTCCATTTAACAATTTTATAATATATGACTAAAGGAATTGCAACTAAAGAGAGTCCACCTGTCTAGATATTCATATAAATCACCACTACAGGGGTCAATTAATTTTTGTAATAATCCTCAAGTGTAGGTCAGCCAGTCCTATTACCATTGTTTCACACCAGATGAATTTGGGGTAGAAGAGAATAAGCACAGAGAGTCAACCCCAGGGACCCAGCTGTACGGACAAGCTCGTACTGGTGTATGTTCACTCAGTGTGTGCTCCAGGTCAACTAGAAATGAGAAACTTAGTTACATAGCGTTTTAGTATACAATGAAGCTAATGTACAGGCTGGAACAGTATTATGGCTGCTTATCTCAGAACAGAGAGAAGGAAGCATTTCTGTTCCTGTATTCGTCATGTACCTCCACTTAAGACAACTTAGATATCAGGTAAAATCTAACGCTAGCCAATACAGAAACTTGGAGCATGGAGATATCTTTAAACTCCTAGTACTTTCTAGAGTTTAGGGACCCAAATACCTGCTGAAATTTTCTTTTTTTTTAAATTGCATGACTATTAGGTATTTGCACATTACCAAAATTACCTCAACCTCTACTACTCTGAAAAGAAGCATAAACCACATGACCAGGAATAATTTAAAGTGATTTCTCATTGAAATAATAAATAACAGGAGTTAAAATAACTGTTAGGAGGACATCTGTCTACATGAGCTGGAAGTAAATATTAGAAACACAACACCAGAAGATTATGAATATTACAATATTCTGAATTTGAAGAATATCCATTAAGTATGCTGAAAAAAATCTTGTGAAATTCCAGTTCAGTCAGATTTTTTCATTATTCTTATTCACTAGGTCTCTTGAAACAAATGCTAGTTGTGGAATGAGATGAAACTAATAACCTGGGCAATGTTAAAATTTTATCATAATGTAAATAGCATACTTATATGACAGCTGTCAAATTCATTTTTTCTCCAGGTTTTTCTCCCCGTGAAGACTAGATTTTATGTTCAAATAGGTGTAAGTTTACCCAAAACCTGATATTTACATTAAAGTCTAATAATTGTGAATAAATATAGACTGAGAAGAAAAAGGCACCTTAAAGCTATAAATTAGAATAACATCTGTAAGCATACAAACTATTATTTTGATGCCTGGGAAAATATGCTCAAGGATTGTGCCTTTCATGTGTCAAGGTAAGACTGGAAGAGAAATTTGACCAGTAGCCCTTAAAAGTGGGAGTTTAGCTGTGAAACATTGACACAGCTAATACTACTGCATAAAATAGCTGTAATATGTTTGTTGACCTTAATGTAATGTGGCACTAAACTGTCAAAAAATGACCTTGTTCAGTAGGCAGCAGGTTTGATTTAATCTATGAGACAGTGACAGAGAAGTGGATGCAAACATCAGAAAAGTTCTTGTTCATTTTAATCCCTGAAAGATGAAGTTTACTGTAGACTCAGAAAGTACACAGTAAAGCACCTCAAGGAACGGGGGATGTATCATCTGCTGGCTGCATTAAGACTTACTGTCTCCTTTTCACCCACTTTGCATCAGCCTGAACAGTAATATTGAGTCATTACCACGATCAACAATAGCAGAGAAAGTCAGCTCCTGTTAACATTTGCCTCACTATACTTAGATTTCTTGTGCTGGAAAACAGTTCACTTTTTAACCACAAATTGGTTTAGCATGAATAGTTTCAGGGAATCTTGTCTTTACAAGCACACCTTCTTCTAATGGTAAATGCCTTCATCTGAACATTTTATTTTTCTTCAGTTCACTCATTGACTGCCTTTGCCTTAAGTTTGTTCGGTTTTTTTGTTTTTTTTTTTTTTTTTTTTTCTTTCTTCTAAGTCCCCTGGTACTTTTTTCTTTTGCTTCTAAATGTATTTAGTTTTCTAAGTAAAAAATGAGACATTTCTAAGTAAAAAATGAGACAATGTAACGTTTCTGTTACACTAACAACATTTTAGCACATACTGTGGCTCATGTGATAAAACTGCTGTAATTATAGCACATTATATTTACTTACAGTCAAATAAAAATAAGTAAATTTGTCACTGTGATGCCCCTTATCACTTGACTGAAAATTAGATTCCTTGTTCTGGGCTGGAATACAAAATGCTGGACAAGATATGTGTAAGATACCCACGTTGTTTATAGCTAGTGGTGGAAAACTGGTCTTTTGAAAATGGATTCTCTGCAAAAAACAGTGTGAAACAGGAATGCTGAAACTGTCAATAGAAAATGGTAAACCCATGTATGTGTGGTATTCTTTTCAGTAACCATTTAGATAACATATAGGAGACCTACAGGTATCTCTTCTTCTAAGTTAGACTGAAAGCACAAAAGTATGTAGGGAACCTAGTCAGATGTTCATCTGAATTCACGGAACAGCTATCACACGAAAACCTTCTTTTTAACTGTTGGATTACAGAATCATGTTACTTTTAAAAGGATCCATCTTGTTTGTCTTGTGATGCGCACACTGGAGACAATTATGTTCCAGAACCTAAGTTGGTCATATTAAAATATGTTTGAAGTTAATGAAAATAATCTGTATTTCAGATAGATAAGCTTTTTATGAATTCTCTTTTGAGGTTCATATTTTCCCAACATAAACACGGTCTAGAATGACAGGTTTAGATGCAGATATTGGCTGAATTGAACCCATTCTGCCTGTGAATGTTTCTGATCCCTGAATTATATACTGAAGAAGGAACAAAGGAGAGTTTCGGGGGTGGGGGACAGGAAAACAACCCATCTGTGTGGATTAGTGGTGTGATCTCTTATATTTTCTGAGAAGTTAATTAATTTAAAGGAAACAAAGAATGACAGAGACTAATGATACATATCTAGAAATGTATTGTCCTCAGAAATAGATATGGATACTTAGGAAAAAAAGAGAAAAGTAGAAATTAGTATAGCATCTTAAAACAAAAAGAGAGAATAAAAGAGAGTATTTAAATTGGAAGGGACCTACAAAGATCATCTAGTCCAACTGCCTGACCAATTCAGGGCTGACCAAAAGTTAAAATGAGTTATTAAGGGCCTTGCACAAATGCTTCTTAAACACTGTCAGGCATGGGACATCAACCACCTCTCTAGGAAACCTGTTACACTGTTTGGCCACCCTCTTGGTAAAGAAATGTTTCCTAATATCCAGTCTAAACCTCCCCAAATGCAGCTTTAAGCCATTCCCTTGTGTCCTGTCACCGGATCCCAGGGAGCTCAGCAGCTCCTTCTCCAATTCCCCTCCTCAGGAAGCTGGAGAGAGCAAAGAGGTCACCCCTCAGCCTCCTTTTCTCCAAACTAGACAAACCCAAAGTCCTTAGCCACTCCTCACAGGACAATCCTTCCAGCCCTTTCAGCATCTTTGTTGACCTCGTCTGGATGCATTCAAATGCCTTACCATCCTTCCTAAATTGAGACGCCCTAAGCGTTTGACTTGTAACCATCACAAATTTATAACCACCATAGATGTACATATTACAACAATAGTTATGAATAATTTCCTGTACAAAAATATGTTTGTACATGCATGTTTTCTTGATGAAAATAACTGTACAGAACAAAATGTATACTAAACAGGAATAAATACTATGAAAAAAATAATATCATGATAATTGTATGTATGTTGCATTATAATTTCAAAAGCCCACTCTAAAGCATTACTTCTATTCTTGTAGAAAGATAAACAGACAAAAGTGTGTTTGTCTATACACAGAGAGATGCTTCACAGGATTAAAACAGTATCGTTGGCTCTCTTGTATGTTCTGTATTACTGTGAGTACGAATTGTGAATACTAGCATGGGCTCATCTTTATTTTTAACCAACTAAAAGAGCTTTATGGATAAAAATTCATTGCTGCAATGCAAAAAGGACACATTTAGCATGTTTTTTTAAGTAAAATATTTGTGAGGAAGGAAGATGTATTCAAGAAATAAATTCTCTTTCACAGACTGGCAGAGCAACTATAGCATATTCTGAGTTGTTTAAAGATTACATTGTATCATGCAAATGAAATATGATTTTGGTAGAAACTGATATCATTCCAATACTAAAAATATTGGATTTTGTCTTTCAGTGTTATTAACAATTTTACTGAAAAAAAAAAAAGAAACAAAGACAACCAAAAACAGTTTTACAGAAAAGATCAACAAAACCACAGTGAAATAATCAGAAGATTAAATGATTTAAGAAGTTACTCAATTAACAATGTTAGAACAGAATCCAAATGTGTCAAAGACCACCTAAGGAATTTGAATCTTTCAACTTAATAAGATTTTAAACAAATAATTTAGTTTTGGTGTTTCTGTAGTTTGGGTTGGTTTGGTTTTTGGTTTTTTTTTTGGTTTTTTTTTTGAGATTTCAAGTAATTCAGTCTCTCTGAACTAGCAGTACAATATAAAACTAAGATATTTAAACTAAATCCACAATCAAAATTTTATTTAACAACCTTAATAACTTTCATAAAATCTCAGTAAACATGACCCCTGATTGTGATGAAACTGCATTCAACAGTGGAGCGAAGGTAAAGGTTGCTTTTGGCTTCTTAGTGTCTTAAATTGTCAAGGGTAAGATGTGCCTCAATGTAATTTCCAGTTTTTTAAGTGACATTTAGCTTTTTGCATACCTCCTCCATCTCAAACTGGGTGACCTCTACAACAAGTAGTGAGTAGCTTGTCTCTAAAAGATGAGTCAGGAAGGGAAGGCATAGTGGTTTTATGCTGAATAAGGCAACCTCTGGAAGTTGTGCTAAGGACATATTTCACATTCTGTTTGTGGCACAGAAAAAAATGAAATTTATGGATGTAGCAGAATGTACACCATGCAGCCAGCATGGGTTCATGAAAGGAAGGT
>NW_010139692.1:52162-52511 GCF_000699245.1 Pterocles gutturalis | reverse complement strand
GGATCTGGGGGAGCGCTCCCTAATCCGGTCCTGGCGAGTGTCCTGCCGCCCTCTCCGGTAGGAGTCCTGGGCTGGGGGGATTGCGGCTGGACTCCCAAATGTTTGTTTCAGGGTCGGACTTCAGCAATATCAGCCTTGGAGTTATTTTGTTTCAGCTAAATTTGATTTAAACTGACTCAGCGATTGTAAGAAGCTCACGGGAAAATGTCAGTTTGAGGATTGTTTTCCTTACCTTGGGTTTAAAGACTTCTCTCTGTATATTCGGTAATGATTTCTTTTTGGAAAATAATTTTGTTGTGCTTTATTTACTCGTGGATTTTAACAGCCCTCCAAGACAGAGAGGCTTGGT
>NW_010139692.1:12857-52131 GCF_000699245.1 Pterocles gutturalis | reverse complement strand
TTGTTAGGGGTTGAAAGAATCAGCTCCAAGGCACAGGCAGTGCCCTTGGTCGTAACAGGTGCAATGTGCGTATTCCTGTGAACAATAAAATGGTTTCAGCATTCAGGTTTATTTGTATGTTCTGCATTTCCATGACTCTGGAGAAATTGTCACGCTGTGTTATGTCAAAGATGTGCTTACGCCATGAGTGTGTCCGTAGTACCTAATTAACAGGACACGGGAGCAGCTGCACAGACCCAGTCCACCGGTGGTGGCTGTAATACCCTGGGTGTTCCTGGGTGACACTGTGTAGCTTGGGGTGTTTTGGTGGCTTGTGTGAGGACCCACACTGGGCACTGGTCCCTCAGTGATGCCCTGGCAGAATATGAAACACGGGGAGATGAGGGGGGAAAGAGAAGTGCAGAGGAGGAACCATTTGTGCTGGGATTGTATTCTCGAGACTTGATGGTCCTTTAATACAGTTCCCTGCCCCTGTGCTTTCTGAGTAGGGTGGTGGCGGCACATCTTGTGTTGTTACTGGGGTGTAAAATCCTGATGCTTCTGTTCCACAGAAGAAACTTCCTGGGCCAGTATTTAATAGATAAAAAGATTGTCATTGTTTTAGCAGCTGAGTGACACCACATTGGTCATAGACTTAAATGGGAGTCATTGAGGAGTTAGAGCTGTAGACCAGAAGGAAATTAGACTGGAATTTAATTATTGCTCTCCAGCCAATATAGCACAAAAGGTGTATTCCAGCAGTCCTTACTCAGGCTCAGTTCCTGCTGTGGGATGCCCGTGCTCTGTGATGCAGCCAGTGGCACCTCCTGCCTGGAGAGGTCTGTGCCCTTCTCGGCACTGAAAGATGCACTTTGCTGGCACTCTGCTTTCCAGGACTCTTTAAATCTCACTTATTAGGGATGGGAGGAGGTGTGGACTGCCTATGTAGGATGGCAAAGGATGGCTGAGTAAAGTGGTGAGGAAGGGGAGTACGTTCATTTGTTACCCTCTGGCTCTTTATAGAGTACAACAAAGAGATGGTAGAGCAAAGGAGGAGTCAAGGCTCTAGCAAAGGGAAAGCGCCTGGCAATGAAATCTGTTAGAGCTGTCCTCCTGGGTGATATTAGTGGTGGTATTGAACAAAGCAAAGGCACCAGAGATGTCTAAGCGGTCTTGCCTTATTGTCAGAGATGCTCTGACAGGCTTGGAGTTATGCCTCGTAACTTACCTCATCATGAGAGACAGTGCTGCTTCCTCCAGGAAAATGGTGAGAAAGTCGTGGTGGTGTCTTCTGGGGCATTCGGTCCTCTCCAGAAGGTTTCGGGGTCTGCCAGCTCCTGCTAATGAGTTGTAGTAGCAGTGAACTTCGTGTTGTTCTGTAGTACCTACAAACCCTGGGACAGCAGAGTGTCTTGCAAAGGAGGTGGAGAAACAAAACCAGCATTTCTAACTGCTGTTTTAGCTTCCCTTGGACTTCCTACAGCCTCAGCCAGCAGTGTAATTCCATCCCTCCTGGTTCTTGGTTTAAGGCAGGTGAAGGTGGGAATAGGCTTCTGCCTCCTCTGAGGCATGGCATTTTGTGTAGCCCTAATTCAGCCAGCCAAGGAAGATAATTATCTTGTTAACCCTTTGTAAAGTGTGACTGATACAGCTCCCTCTGGTTTATTAACTTAAGAGTGTTGTGTACTGTTAAAATACAGCACGCTTCTCAAAAAGCCCTTAGTTGAGAACAAGACATTTCTATTATACCATCAAGTCAACTTCACCTAATGATGGTGAGTTGAAAGGATTTTAAAGTGTTATTTGATCAAATTTAGGGACGGTAATCTTAAAGGATTCTTTAAAAAATCCTTAGAAATAATTAGCAGCCTTATTTAGCATCTTGGGTGATTTACGCTGGTGAGAGTGATTTGTCCTTTTCACATCGCTGGCGAAGCGTGATGTTGCTGTGAGTAAGCTAGATAATGTTTACGGATCTGCTAAAGCAATGAAGCTCTGCATAGTGGTCCTTTAATTGCCTGAAGCTTTTCTCGCTATACGTGCTTGTTTAACAGAGTTTTGAAAACCATCTCTGGAAGCCAGTTATTTGTTTATGCTGCAGATGCTGATCCGGTCAAGGATATGTCTCCGCTGCAGTCATGGATGGAGCTTGAAGCGCTCTGTTCTGCGGGAGCGACCACGTGGAGCTCCGCGTACCCTGATGCTGCAGGGACCTGCTCTTGCTGTGCTGAGCTCCCGTGTCATTGCTGCACCTGCACGAAATAAGTCAAGGTGGGGCTGCTGCTGGAGCAGAGACTTCTGGACACTCTGGCCAGTGAGCGTAGGAGACTCGTAGCCCCAAGCCAGTAGGCCAGGAGTTTAGCAGGATGGAAATGGAGTTAGATGTTTCAGACACCTAAGATGAGCTGTGCTTATAAAGAACGAGGCTTTAAGGGGGATCCAATGCCTTTTGCTTAGTATTGCTGGTCTCTGGTACAGACTTGGGAGAAGATGCTTTTTGGGTGCTGCTGATGGCACATGGTGTTGGTGAGGACCAAGTGGCAGTGCCTGTCCTCTGAGGAAGACCTGTTCTTGCACAGTACACAGTCAATACATGAAGGAATTAATAGGAGCAAATCAATTCATAATCATAAGTTTAAATCTGTGTGGCAAGTTCCTTAGTAAGCTTCGTTTATTCTTTTTTCTCATTCCCTTGCTCAAGGACAGCTCTGCCTGTGGAATAGTAGTTTAAATGTTCTGGGGTGCTTCTTTCTAAGAGCATCACATTGTTTATGTTAGAAATGTTTTCTAAGCAAACTCACTCCGGACACTTCTCCCACCTGCAGCTTTCTTCAGTTACGCAGAAGCTTAGCAGGTGTGTAGCGAAGGCCTTTCCTTCGCTGGTCAAATGTTTGCTCATGTCCTAAATATAACTTCTGGGAATCTGTGTTTGTTTTGGAGCTGGGGAACACTTTTCTCTTTTACCCTCTTTATAGATTCAGAGGATTTAAGCATATGATTAACATTAAACATGTGAATATTCTCCCCAGACTCATTTTTTGGATCAAAGGCAGAGTGCTCAGTATGTTGAGAGGCTGGAGCCCACAACCACTAAATGCAGGGAGCTGATCTGCTGTTATGCTTGTCTAAAAAGAGTATATGATGTGAGTACTTTGGATTTATGCCTGTCTGTGCCCCAAATCCCTCTGCTAACTCCCGTTTTGATGTTCCTTATCTACAAAGTGCTTACAAGCATTAACAAACCTTTGTGATGCTGCTAAGACATGTTGTTATCCCCATTTTCCAGAAGGAGATGCTGAGAGATTCTGATGATGTGCTGAGACCACTGTGAGTTATGGACAAAGCTGGGCATTTAATTTGCAGCTTTTCATTGCCAGCTGGGTAAGGCAGGAGCAGCAGCACAGCTCTCTGGCAGTACTTGGTTACACATTGCCATCTTTCACACCATCAGAATGCTCCCCAGATTTCCATTCCAGCACAAAGACTTTTTATATCGTCAACTGCAACAGACTCCAATCCAAAATAGAGTCTGTCTGCAGGAGTGAGCAGTGGACTGCTAAGGGAGAGAATCTCAGAGAAAATTTTGTATCCGTCCTGGCTCTTGGTCCTTCTGGGATGTTGCAAGGAGAGCTCCTGTGTCGAGACTCCTGTACAATGAATGGTTGGAGCTTAGAGAAAGGGGGATTTTTCCATCTTCTTTCCTGTAAGTGCAGTGATTCTTGATTTCTTGCTGATTTAAAAATACTCAGAATGCCTCTACAGAGCAGAGAGCCTGAGTCCTGTGCATATAAATACAGGCACACTAGGTGTGTATGCCTATGAGCTGGCAAATGAATCAGTTTCCAAATCTGAAGCTTGCATAGTGTCACTTCTGGCTCTGAGTTGTTTGTTTTTTTCTTTCCTGGGTTTATTGTGCTTCATTTCCTTAAGTTAGAAGAACTTCTCAAAAGGGAACGGGCAAACTTCAAACGTGGAGAGACATGCTTTGCACTGCTGTTGCCTGGCTGTACTCACGCGGAGGCGAGAGGCTGGCTCCTGCCTCCCTGGCTGCTCTGCCCTGGGTCAGTGAGACCCTCCGGGACGGCTGCGGGATGCTGGTGGCCAGGCAGGCTTGTGCTGGATCCAGTACCCATGACAAAGGCAAGCTGCTGTGTGTTTTGAAGTTTTCCTTTAGGAAATGGGATTCATCCAAATCCAGTGTTTTGTAATATAAGGCAAGTGACAAATTGGCACCAATTCTCAAGTTTCCTGGAGGATAGCTGCCTGGTGTACCTGCGTGTACAAATGTGTGAGGGACAGACAAGCCCTAACTGGGAATTTACTACCTTTGTGAATGAGCTACAACCATCCAGAGCTTTTGCATGGATATAACGGCATCTGTCCCTCTTTTCTTTTTTCCTGTGTATGGAACCTGTGTTCTTCTGAACTAACGTTCCCTTCCATAAATGACCCGGGACTTTCATCACTGGTCGTTAGATCAGAAACTTCATTAGTTAATATCAGTGCAGTTCTTCCTTTTTGTCCCTACAACAGCGAAACTCCTGGCATTTACAGACAGACTTGTTAGTCATTAATATTCTTTGTATTCTTCTTCTTTGGCTTCAGAAAAGAAGGCCTTTCATCTTTTGCCTTGCTTTGTTTTTTAGAAGAAGCCAAGTTTGACTGGAGGAAAAAAGAAACCAAAAAAACATTTCTCTCCTGCTTTCTTATAAGCTTCCAAGCAATCTCCCCTGCTGACTTTGTACTTTCACAGTAGACAAACATTGACTTTGTTTTCACAGAATATATCTGGTTTATTTTTTTCTTAGTTTACCTTTTTGGTTGTGCTTAAGCAGCTTGACAGGACAGGAACTGTCTATTTTGCTGAAATTCTCATTCTTTCCACAATTTTTCATCAGGTTTATTTTACCTAAAGTCAAGCTGGTATAAACAGAACATAAGCATGTGTCTAAGCTTAGAAAAATTGTGAAGGGTTTCCCTGGTCTGGAGCCTAGAAGATTTCTGGGATTGGCCTGTCGGTTCTTGCTCTTTTCTTTAAAGAAATCAAAATGCCGTTACCCAGGAATGTGTTTGAACCCTGCCTACCTGGGGTGAAGTGTGCGTGAACAAGTACAGTAAGAAAATACGTTCCTCAGTTGAGGAAGGCTGACTTTGCACCACTAAATGCTCACTGTTTGTAAGTGAAATCCTTCGCTGATCTGCACTGCTAATAAAGGGAAGATAGGGAGGCACAGCATCTGATCTCTGTGATCATAGGGAATCTCACAGCTCAATTCTGAAGAGCAGCACCAAAAGCAAAAAAAACCTTCTGGCCTGGGCTATGTATTTAGTTCTTGAGGTGTGATTTCAATGTTGTTTTGAACGTGCCTGTAGTCTATATCCATTCTGCTCAGGTTTCCTCACTCCGAGCTCTGATGCAGTGTGTATCACAGTGTGATCATTAAGTGTGATTACCACATTTTTGACCTATTTAAAAGTCTCTGGCTGCGAAATTCCAAAGATTCTAATTTAAGCTATAAAACAGATTATTAATGTGCCACCGCTTACCCATTTCACGGCTCATTTCCTGATTACAGCAATTTTGAACGTGTACATATAGTCTGTTCCCATGCATGGGTATAAGCATCCTATACCATGCGCAGCCTCGTCGTCTGACCTTGGGGCTCACGTTCCATGTACCTTCCCCAAATTAAAGCAGATAGAAGAGAAAGCCACAAGTGTGAGGAGCTGCAATGCTCCACATTGGTGCTGGCAAAAGGCCGGATGCTTCCTGCAGGGCTGGAGCTCAGGAGAGGGTGTAGAGGAACGTGCAGGGGTGTAGAAGGTGGGCAAAAGAGGAGACTTCAGGGCAATGAACGTCTTCACTCAGCCCCCTGCTCTGCCCTGTGGGCTGGAGAAGGTGCCCTCTGAGAGCGTCTGGGCTCAGTGAAGTTGGTTTTGGGGTTGTTTGGGGTGGTTGTTTTGGTTTTACAATCAGTTTGTCATTTTAATAATGGTTCCTGTGTCAATCACATGCAAGGCAGCCAAGTCAGGAAGCAAGCAAGGTTTGGAAGATCAGAGCTTGAATGCTCTTTACTTTGTCTCTTTTTAAAATACATTGTCATGACAAATTGACATGTGTATTAAAGCTGTAGTCTTGCAGATATTTTAAATGGTTGAATAATTTGGGGCATGTGAGCTTCATAAGTCAGTAGGGACAGTATCTGAGCCTGGGCTTTGGCAGATGAAGGCCACAGGCTGTTGGCTGTTTCGGGAAGAGACCTATTCTTATGGTCATGTCGAGTACTCGGCTCTTTGGTCCGATGTGGCCGGTGAGATCTGGATGTCTGCCTCCACGTGAGATCAGCAGTGATTTTATACAAGTTTGGGATGCAGGTTGAAAGCAAGGTCTGTAGTTGAGCAAGGAGAGATGGGACTCTTCTCTTTCAGGATACAGGGGAGAACTTTGCATTTTTAACCGCTCGTGCCTCATGCATACAACACGAGAGGTGAGAACCAGGCAATAGGCCGTGATATTTGTCCCTGCTAAGGAGCAGCATAGTCTGGCATTTCTGTCCTGTTTCAAGGAGAGGTGATGGAGGGAGAGGTGCAATTAGCGCTCCCCATCTCTGAGCACTGCTGGAGGACAAGGTTAGCAGCCTCTCCTGTGGCTGCCGCTGTGCCTAGAGCTGCAGGAGGGATTTCTGCTCCTCTTGGCCTCTGGCACTCATTCTGTGCATCAGGGACAGGATTGTGCTTTTATTCCTGGTGTGTGCATACGTTAAACAGCATTTCAAATGCTCAGTGTGTATTGTTTTGAAGCACCCACAATACACACTTAATAAAGGCAGAGTCGCTGCCGTTTTGTTAGTTGCTGGAGATAATTTGGATCCTTTGGATCTTTCTGTCTCTCAGATGAGAAGTTGGTCAGGAGGCTGGCTGAGCGCTGGCAGAAGATACCATCACACAGCTGGGAGAGCATCAGCGTGTCGCTTACAGTTGTCTGATTTCTTAATGTGGTGTAGTAAATTGTAAATGTACACAAACACCTATGGAGCATTTCACGAGAAGCTGCCAGACTGCAGTGTGAATTTTGAAATTGCTGTTTTGGGGTTTGTTTTGGTTTTCTAGGAGAAATTCATTAACTGATGCTAGGCATTACGTAAAAATAAATGGATCACATGAGAGCCATGTGTCCATTAGTGATTCTGCTAATAAAATCTTGGTCTTTTTTTCATTCCATGGAAGACCTGTGCAACAACGTTTTTGTTCTTTATGGCACAGTTACTAGCTGTTACTAGATCATTTCAGGAAGGTCATTATTTGCAAATTGGTGTGCTGTGGGGCTTGGAAGCACGTGCCACAGTGTCATGAAGGCCAACAGAAATATTTGAGAGTATAGATTGTCAGGAAAATGTGCAAGAAGTTTTTATAAATAGGAACCAAGTCCCTCTCGTAGCATTACTCATATGCCTTTCTCTTCTGGGGTATAGCAGCACTAACAGCTATCCCGTTTGTGTATTAAAGCAAGTATCTTCCGAAGTGGAACCACAAATGACGGCAGAATTATGATTAAAGGGCAGGCAGTACTGATGGTGAGCCCAGCATAAAATACAAGTCTGGCTGCGGTTAGGAGAATGTGCCCATCTAATAAGCAGCTTAACTTGGTGTATTACTGGGAAATAGAAAGAAGCATGAAATATGTGATGTGAATAGTAGGCTGGATTTCCCTGTCAGTTCGTATTTATGTTCCTGGAGCTGCCCTGGCTTCGCGAGGGTTACTTCTGAATTACACCCAAGCAGATGAACCGTGTATTTCCACTTCTCAACATCTTTGTTTATTTATTTGTTTGGAAACATCAGTATAATTTTTCTGTAGCCCAAGATTTGAAGTTTTCATATAGGATGAAATGCAGCCAGTAAAACTGTCTTGTGCAAATGTTTTTTATTTTTCCTGATCAGATGATAACTGCTACAACTTCCTTCAACTCCATTAAAGAAAATAGGTGTCATTCCTTTCTCACTAATGGGAGTAGGATTGGACCATTAAAGGCCAATTTCAGCAGAGATATTAGCAAATACTAAGGCTTGATCCACAGTGTTTTCAGTCAATAAATCAGCAATTGCTATCTATACAATAGCACCTCTAGTAGGGGCTTGAGTGTCTTGGAGATTGAGAGTGCTTGAGTATCGCTTCTTTAAGTTTTCTGAAATCACTTAAATTGAGATAAATCCAGTGACTTGTTCAAGTCCATTGGAGTTGCTTAAAATTTATGTTCTTTGCTGAGAATAGGCTGTTGCCTGCTGTGCTTGGGTAGGAGAAAACAGGAGCTTTTCCCCTTGGACCATAAATAGCCTGCTGAATGTTTGTATTTTAAAGGAGGTGTTTGACCGACCACTGAAATGGTATTTTCAAACTACTTTAAATCACTTACTACTTTAAATCACTTCCCAATCATTTCTGTTATGGATAGCCAGGTTTTACTTTTGGTGGACTTTCACATGTGTGAAGTTTCCTTTTAAGATTGTCGTATCTCTCTCGCCTCCCCTCTTGGCAGGATTCTTCTCCTTTCAAGCCATGTCCAAATATCTCAGTGGTACATTGTGGAAGGAAAAGGCAGTTGTATAAGTCCATGTATATGGGTGTTTCAGTAAGTAGCACAAGAAACTTGAGGTTCTGCCTTGCACCCCTTCTGTCTTGCTGTTTTGACAAGCCCCATTGAAAAACTCTTGCAGCAAGTGATTTTTATGAGCACGTGTGGGGAGGAATGTGTAAAGTGCTGGAGATGGTGGGGACTGGGAAGACGCATGACAACTGCTTTGTGCAAGATGATCTGTGTTCTGAGGAACAAATGGGACATTGAGATGACAAATGGAGCAGCAGAGGTGCAGCTGGGCTGCACGGGCTGTTTGATAGCAGAGGTACCGCCGAGCGGCTTGATGAGAGCCTTCTGCAGTGCTAAGAATAACAGAAATGCCGTTGCGCTCTGCAGATGGAAGGGCTTTATATGCTGGTCAATATAAACTATTTCCTGTTTAGGTTTGAGTCTTCTTATAAATTAATTATATAATTCTCATTGATCTAAGTAAATCAGGTTCCAGGGTCTTGATCTGCAGAGTTTTCTGGTAGTGGTTTTATAACAAGATTTTTAGGCAAATAAATGGCCTCTGTTCTTTCACTTGCTGGGTGGGGTGTCTGGTGATAATTAGCGCATTCATCAAGGTGTCCTTCCATGTCAGAGACAGGCTGTTATCCACTTTTGATAGACAGGAACAGAGGGACAGTGAGATAATGGGACTTGTGCTTTGCTCGCTGACAGCAATAACTCTAGACAAGTGCAAAGACTTGAGGTTTTGGTGTCTTAACCAGCTTGGGCTGGGGAAGTGATCCTCGCTGTCGGCACTGCAGGGAGCCAGCGCTGGTTTCTTGGCTTTCCACCTGGTGAGCCAACATGTGCTAATATCCCATTGCTCTGATTAGTTTTGGTTTCCTCACTTGAGTTTGAATGTGTGTTGGCTTTCCTCACTAGATAAGAAGGAATTAATGTCGCATTCTACTTAATTGTTCGTCAACAGCTAGAATGATGAGAAAACTGGTCCACCTCAAGTAGTAAAGCAGCAATTAGGAAGACTTAATTAGACTCAGACATCTGAACTCTTACTGCTTCCTGGGCCTGGGAATGCTGTAGCAGACCAGTGCATGCAGCTGTCTGTGCTTAGCATTAGCCCTGCACTAATGAGTGGAATCGCTCGTTTGCTCATTTAGAAGTATTTGACCTTAAGATATGAAAGTACATCATGGAGGGGACTTCTGAATCATGGAAACTTGTGTTTCAAGACTCACTTGGTCCATATCTGGATTTTGTTTATATGTATCTTCTTATTTCTACTAATTACTGTGTTGAGTAACTAGTTTAGCAAGACCAGCTTAAATGACAGTAAAATCTTGGGAAGAGGAGAGTGGTTTTTTTCATACTACAGGACCAGAGGAATTTGTACCGGAGTTAGATTTGCAAACCCTCTGACCCTCCTGCCATTGGCATTCTTTTCATAAAACAAAGATGCTGTCAGTGCAAGTTACCGTTTCACCAGAAGAGTCGTTTACCTTTCATAAAAAATAATAAATGGCTGTATTAATCTCCATATACTGCTACTGCATTGTGTTAGTGAAATATGTCAGTGTTTGCGGCGTGTGCAGCCCCATGCTTCATGACACCACTTGAAAAACGTGAGACATTCGTATGAGTTATTTGGAAGATGGTGACAAGACCGTTGGACACAGCTGTGTCTGAAAGAAAGCATTTTCAAGCATCCAGTGGAGAGAGAAAAGCCTGTGTGACCAAGCGTTGGCAGTGCTGGGGCAGCAGACTTCCCCCAGGGGCTACTGGAAGGATGGCTGTGTGGTTTTACAGTTTGCTGGATTTGTTCTCCAGCATTGCCTGTGCTGGAACTGAGTGCTTACAGGGACCAAGCAGCTGGCTATGAAGATATTTTCTGCCCAGCTTCCAGAGATTTGAAAGCAGGTTTTTTTCACAGCTTATGTAGTGTTTGGTCTCTGCCATACCTGGGTATTTCCCATCCGTGGCTTCTCAGATCATCTGCATGTTAAGACTTACTGTGGTGCTCAGGAGTAGAAATGTAGGCACAGAAGAATCTAAGAAAGGTTGTCTTTGACCTCTTAAGCACTTAGAATTCCACCTGACAGTGTTGGCTCCAGCACAGTCCCTGTGCGTCTGCTGCCTCGCACACCGGAGTGCAGCCCTTTGTGTTGGTGACCAAAGATGGGTTTTTCTGAGCCAGAAGAGCAAGCATGACCAGAGGTAAGCTGGGTTTGGATATGGGTCATGAGAATATGCAATGAGTGGCTGAGGAGGTTACCCCAGCTGCCCTTTCTTCTGAAGCAGTTATGCCTTCCCCATCCAGTACAATAACAGGAACGACTGATGGTAAAGAGCAAGGAAGAGCAGCATCGCCTGCATCTCTTTATGATTATATCTAGTCCCTGAGCCTTCGCTGTATTATCTCCTTAAATCTGCGTGCCTGACAATTTTGCTTCAGCACATTTGAACGTATTACTGTGCTGGGTTGCAAAAGAAAAGTATGCACTTGCAAGCCTGCCACAGGCTCTCTGCGAGGATGGGGAGTCGATCTCCCAACGTGCAACTGCCCGCTTCAGTTCTCCCTTTTCACACAGCTCTTCTTCAAAGAGTGAGCTATTGCGAGGAGAAGTTGTTATGTGCAAATTTGAGATTAAACCTTTTGTGTTTCCAACATTTTCTATTTACATTGCTCAAAGTGGTTGTTTCCCAGCCTGGGACTCTGGCTCTGAAGGCGCCCTGGCTGAGGGCTGTGAGTGCTGATGTGCTGCACGGTGTCTCTAGGTACAGCGTTCATGAAACAGCGGGTGTCGGGATTGACAAAACCCACGGGCAGGTGATTTGTACTGCAGGCAGCAGCACAGAGTGGGGGCTCTTTTGGTTAATGAATATTGAACTTCTCCTGTCGAACAGCAAGTTGTACCCTGCTCTGCAAATGAGCATCTTTGTGAGAGGCTGAGCTGCAGGCACGGGGACTGCTTGTGAATTCATTAATTCATGTCTGGGTGACGAGTGTGCTCCAAACAGGGCTCTGCTGGTCACCCAACAGTTGGTGTCATGCAATGTGATTTTTTTTTTCTGTTGTTTGGTTCTAATTATTTTCCTCTGGAAAGCTAAGAGTCTTTATTTGGTGCTGGATGCTTTTCTTTAGCTGCCGACATCGCATTTTGTACATGACAATATCTTCCTTTGGAAAGAATTGATGTGATGGATTTGTGTGTGCAGCAGTCCCTAAATTCAGCTCTATTTGTGACAGGAATTCCAAAGGGCACATACATCTCAAACATTGTGACTGTTGTATGAAATGGTCATTTTAATGCATGGAAGATCAGCTTCTGATTTATTTTTATTAGTGTAGATGAAAATTACTATGATGTTTCAAGTAGGGCGTAAAATAATATCTCTAATCTCATTCCATGAGGAATATTAGCTTCAAATTTTGTATTGCTTTTCTTTCCCAAACCAAATTCTTAGTCTGCAACTTGAGCGTCTGTTCTATCATGTTTACGCAGGAAGGTTTCTTTCTTTTTTCATGCTAGTGATAGACAAAGTGTATTTTTATTTCTGTAGTATTTTATGCAACGTAGAAGTTCCAGTTCCTTTGATCAGGAAAAAGTCTGTTTTTAACCAGAGCACAGAAATGTTCATTTATCCCAGTGGACACAAGCGCACTAGGAAATGCTTTCCCAAACAGGACACTGCCGGTGACTTCACTTTAAAAACCACCCAGACTGAGAAGTCAAACGTTTGCTACCAGTATGAGTACCTGGATCCAGGGTTTGTGGAAGGACTATTTCTGCTCTTGTTTTCCTTTTATCACCCACAGGTGAGAGCCAGTATGGTCCTGAAGACTGTATAGGTAGACCGACTGTAAATATAGGTTGACTGTAAATTGAGGTTCAGAGGAACATCCAGGTCCTTGAGTCTCCACTTTGTTTCCTCGGCTGTCTTGGCACAAGCTGCAGGGAGGATAAGCCCTTTGCAGATTTTCAGCCGTATGCTGTCTGTGACGGGTTAATCAGCTGCCCATGTCCACGCTTTGGGGTGGCTGACAGCATGAAACCAAGCCTGGAAATGGAAAGTAGTGCTCCTCCCTGCTGTCGTTTCAGGGGTGGCTCGTTATGGGAGATCAGGGGCATCTGTTCTCGTACCTATCTGCTGTCCTGCTGCCCTACAGTCCTAGTCGTTCTATTACCGTGCAAAATCAGTGTTAACGGATAGCACTGGCCGCGCCAGACAGATCACTGAAGAAGACGTGATGATTCTCATAGCATGGCTCAGCACTCCTGCTCTGAACTACCAAAACAGCCATGGATAAGCTGAGTTGTGAATAACTAAGCATCTTCATCCCTAGATAGGTAGCAAAACCATGGCTCTAGGCAAGCCAGGAGTTCATATCTTCATATGAGAAGATGAATGCGTGATTCTGTGACATGGTCCTGTCTCTGCTGTTTTAAGAGCATCGGGCAACAGTGATGCTTCAGCAGCATTAATTGGTAGCCTAAATAGCATTGTGGGGAAAAAGTAAAAGGCCTTGAAGAGAATCTTAAAGGATTCAAGTATCGCTTAAAGTATTAACAGAAGATGGGCGTGTTAGATATGTGCATGCATGCGTGTAACTGGCGATGCAAGGCCTTTGAATTGGAAATCATTGGTACAGAAATACAGTTAAGATTTAGAATGGATTTAGTTTGAACAGCCATAGGGAGGAGTCAGGGTATTGAAGCAGTGAAAGGATGTACTGCAAGGCATTCACTTCTGTGCCAATATATTGATTATACTGAAGGTGGAGTGGTGTGCACAGTTGGGTCTTACGGTAGGAAAGGGAAATCTTGGGGAATGGGAAAAATTACTGAATTAATATTAATGCTTCTTTCTGAAAGTCTAGAGAGGGTTCTTGTGAGTTTTGCTCTGTGTTCCAGTGAGCTGTGGGCTGTCCTCTGTGTGGGAAGAGCTGTGAACAGTCTAAAAGTGAAGAAACCAGTGTGGTCTAACACTCCACAGGTATAAGAGAAGGAAAGTCAAGATTGGAAAATATTTATAATGGCGAGGAATTTTAGACTGCCAAAGTGACACTTCTGCTGTGAATAATTTACCATAATGAAAGTCAAGGGTTTGGCATCCTGGTGAGCTGGCTTTGTCTGTTTGCAGTGAGAGATCAGAGAGATGTTCCTGAGGAGGTAAGGTTGATGCTTATTATTGCAGAGAAGTCCAGATAGTCTTTCTGTGTCAGTAGCACCTAGTCTGCTAAGGGTTATCATCTGCTGACCCAGGGAATGGACCCAGAGTGTGTGGTCAAGATCGTGTCCATCCCAAATCACTGGTGAGCATCCTTTCATCTGAGAGCCCTGCTGGCATAAAGCTTTTTGTAGGCAAGGCTTTCGGAGGAATTTGGAGGAGGTGGCTTTGGGAGTGTTACAGGTTGAGCTGGGGAGAGTCACTCTTGTGACTGGTCTCTCTTCTGTCAACTTTTAGTGGCACCCCTGCCACCTCCAGTGCATTTAGGGTGTTGGGCACTGGGGGACTGCAATGGAAAGCTGTCATGCCTGTGTCATCCAGTGTGAAGTGGGAGCATGTATCCCGTTTGTGGTCACCACTCTCTTGTTCTCACCCACTTGGTGCTAACACCCAAGTCCACCATGGACCCCTGCATGGTGCTGAGGATGCTCACCTGTCCTGTCCATACCCCGCAGTGCAGCATGCTGCCCCAGTGCTTAAGCTGACTCCAGACAAACCAGCTCACGCTCACCGTTTAAATAAAAGCGCACTGTGGTCCCAGGGTGCTGAGGTGGGCTGAGACGTGATGTCTGCATGGAATTGTGCAGGGTACAGAGCCACTTTGTGACGTTATACCGCAGAGCATACGCTGCCCCGAGGGTCTTATTCACGAGAGGCAGCTCATCCCTCTGTCTCCTGAGCTTTTGTATAAACCAATAGGCCAGCCACTGTGTTTTCTTTGGCTACTAAGTGCTTCATCTTTGACTGTAGTAGTTCCTTTTGGAGATATTAGTGTATTTAAGGGTTGCTTGGTCTCCACTTGCAAATACACCGCTCGTATTCCTGGATGCAGGTATTCCTGGAATACTTATTTTAGTGCAAACCCTCCAGTGGGCAATCTTTTATTCCAGAATAATGGGCCTTTGTCCAATTTAACATAATGTACTTTGGAATTAGAAGTCTGTAGCTTGTTGCGCAGGAAATGCACTCGTTTACCAAATCTCATTAATTAACTGGCATCTATTTAAGGAAAGTTGCTTCTCTTGCGGTGTTTAAAACATCATCTGTCATTAAAAGTAGCTCTTTCGTTTTTTAGAATTAATCATTGATTTTACAGGTGATTCCTCCTGCATATTAAAAGTAATTTTTCTGCTGCTTCTTGTTATGAAAAAGGGACATCAGCTTTGAGAATTACAGTTTAAGCTGCTCAGAATTGTGTGTCAGCTCTGTGCTTGCTGCCAGGAAGCTGTTTCTGTGCTCAGGACACTACGTCTCTGCTGTTTGATGTAATATTCTACGTGATGAAAAACTAAAGTAGGTTCTTTTTTTCTCTTCTGTGCGTAGCCCCAACCACTTCTGGGCGGCGGAAGATTAATCTTCTGGCTGCCAATCTGCAGAGCTTTTGCCCAAACCGCAGACACCTAGCAACGCCTGCACCGCACCAACCGTATCAGACAAAACTTCTCGCCTTGCCTTGGCGGGCTTTGTCGATATAACCATGCAAACGTTTCTCCTCGGCCGCCTCATCTTTGCTCCTTGCCTTGCTTCACTTTGTCATTTCCAGGTCACTTCCCTTGCCTTTGTCAGCATGTCTAGCATTGCTTCGTGCAGGCGCTGCCCTCAGGAACACCGTCATGCATACTAAATTCACGTCTGGGACCACGGCATGGAGTGGCCCATCCACTCGGGAGCAAGATGCAGCCATAGGGAAGGACAGACGAGCCAGAAGCCTTCTGGAGGTCAGGGCTCTGCAGTCTCACAAGAATTTCCTGCTGTCCTCCTGGAGTCAGGCTGCTGGGGTGGCCCTCGTACAGGTGGCTGTACCACTTCTGCCAGCCCTGGCTGCTCTGACTTGCCTTCAGTGGTGCCTGAGGCAGTCTATTTTAGTAATGCAATTATTCACATCGAGCGTAATCAATGAGCCGCAGAGCAATCCACCGGTGGCTCCAATCAGTGGAATTACTCATAAGGATCAAAATGAACTTCTGCTTCTGGAAATGATGCTGTCATTCACACAGAAATGAGTTCAGGGAAACCCCATTCTTAATGCGGGGTATGCTGTGACTCCAAGTACCTGCTCACAAAAGTCCTTGTCTTGCTGTAATATAGGAGTAGGGGTCTGTGCATGGTTGGGAAGATGTGAGTCCCGAAGGTGTTTGCCTGCAGATGAGCCAGGGTAATAACCTTCCCGGAGATAATATGAATAAAGGGCTGCAGAAAACCCTGCAGCTTGCTTTCTCTCTGCTGGCAGCACCCATGCAATGAGTAAACGATTGTTTCAGTTGGGTTTAGCCGAGTGTACCTCTAGGACAGTGTGACACAGCTCAGACTGTGACAGCCACCTGCGAAAGGGGTGGAAGCTTGGGGAATTTTCACAGAATCACAGACTGGTTTGGGTTGGAAGGGACCTTAGAGATCATCCAGTTCCACCCCCCTGCCATGGGCAGGGACACCTCCCACCAGCCCAGGTTGCCCAAAGCCTCATCCAGCCTGGCCTTGAATTGTCCAGCGGTGAGCTGCTGTGGCTGGTACCTGCTGGCGTGAGCCCGCTGCCCCGTGCAAATGGGCCACAGACCTTCAGCACCCTCGCCATGAACACGTGGGGTAGGTGAGTCCTCTTGCCTCTCTCACATGTGCTCTTCCTTCCAAATTACAAAAATACCCAGAGGATTTGGGGGGAGGGGGAGGATTTGTTATGAAAAATGGCACTCCTCTGTGCTTGGCAGGACTTTGTCCAGGCTTACAGCTGTACAGAGGGGAGGCCAAATGTGCACCCTGCATTTGAGCGTGCCTCTCAGCACAGCTGTGGGAAAGTATCACGCAGATTGCCAGCCGCACGCTGTGATTGTTATGTGTGCGTGTCTGCGTGCGCTGGTTCTGGATTATTCTGCAAACCTGCCTCTGTCTGCTGGCTAGCCCCAAAAAACCACAGCTTCGTCTCCTGCCGCTCGTGTGCTGGATGCCACTTGTTCATCAAGAGCATGGCTGGAAGGTTTTACCCCACCCATGAACTGATGCCAGAAAGGACAGCTTCCTTCTTATTTTGGGCATCTCCTCCCTCTCCTTGCCTGAGGTTTGCAGGTTGTGTGGCTGCCGGGAGAGGACTCCCTGGGCTCATCCTAAGGCAGTGTTCAGTTTTGATAAGGGTCAGAGCAGTCCTTCGGGGGCTTTTTACCTCTTGGTGTGTTAATTTTCTGCTAGATCAGCAGATTGAACAGACTCACCCTGCTTGTCTGCCAGTTGCTGCCTCTGCAACAAAGGGAAGCAACAGGCAGCGGTGGGAGAGCAGGGTCTCTCCTCCACGCTGCGCATGGTCACACCAGATTATGTTTAACATCCAACTGCTGTCCTACCTGCTTGCTGCTTACCTTGGATGTGCCTGCAAATGGAAACTGCTGAGATTTTTTATATGATTGTTGTTGGGTTCTGAGTTTCAAAATGCAGCCACAAATAGCTGTTTGGCTTTAAAAAGCTAAAATGTGAGCACAAAGTCATTAATTTATTGTCAGCCTCTTATGCTGATCAGATGATGGAATCCAAATACTTCCACGCTTTTGGAGACCTCAGTTCCCGAGTGAGAGATGAGGTCCAGATGTTCATGGCACTTCTTCCCAAAATGCCTCAGCCCAAAGGGCATAACAGCCCCCTGCCCATCTTTGGGCACTTGGCTCAAGTTCCTGAGTTTAGTTCCTGTCCCCGGGCATCCCGTGCTGCCCCGCAGAGGTAAGCAAGCCAGGGCTGAAGGTGTTTTGAATTGCCAAAGCCTTCTGTATTTTATGTATTTGAAATCCAGCTAGGGAGGAAGACTTGTTCTACTCCATGTTACTGCTATTTTAGGGTATTTGGAGTTTGGAGGGTTTCCTTGCTCTATTTTTAATTCTCACAATGGCTATGTGATGCAGAAAACCTTGTCCAGGGCTCCTGCTGCTCGGGAAAAGAAAAGGATATTGGAAAAAATGTTTGGTTGAGTCCAGTTTTTCATCTTGGTTCAGATGCCTGATTTGTGAGCCCAAAATACATATGAGAAAGCCAAGGTGTGTAAGTAACTGATGTCTCCGAGACACCAGCATGGCTTGGAGCATGTCTCTGACGTTGCCTTTTGTCTTGATTTGTAAGAATAAGGCTGGTAACACTCTGGTATTTTCTGCCAGAAATGTAACTTCCTACAGTAGCCTCTCTGCAGGTTTTAGGCACCAGTTCAGCAAAATACAGAACCGTGTGAGCAACCCCATCTCTACTGGATGGGATATTTATGTTTACTTATAATTTTGAGCACATGAGTAGCCTTATTGGCTGTTCCATATTGAAGCACACATTTAAATGATTTACTGGCCTGGGGCCTACATGGAGATGTGAACATGAAAAATGAAAATTTCTGCATCCAGTCCAGCTTGTGAAGCTGAAATACTTATTTTTCAAGGCAGTCTTATGGTTTTAAACATTTTTCCATTAAGATTAATGGAAGATACATGCCTTAATTCCAGTAGACTGCTTTGAAAAACATCAATCGAGTGTTACAGTATGAAGCCCTAAATGCTTGATGTCTTTGCCATCTATGTTCTCAGCTTTGCAAGCCTTGTGACATCTCCTGGTCACTGCTGTGCACCAGGACTGTAACTGTCCTTATCGCACTGTGTTGCCAGCCTCTGCAACTTTATCTTTAGTTTCATGGTATTTAGTTTTACCTGAAAATCCCAATTCCTGGTCCTGATTCACAACGGCACAGTCTCAGTTTCTATTCTTATTTCTACTTTGTGTGTGTTGCGGTGGGAGATGGACATTTACAGCCTTTAAATCTGTGCAAGAAGCGCTTGAAACACTTGACAGCATTAACCATAAGCACTTGGAATCCCAGAGGGAATATAAAGTTGATAGACTTATGTGTGTGTTTTTAAATATCGAGCTTTTAACGTCAGCCTCCTGATCAGTGGGAACGCAGTTTCATTGCTGCAGAGCACTCGATGCTGGCAGCCTGGCACACACAGCCAGATACCCTCCCGCGTGTGCATCAACCAGACACGCGTGTTGGGAGACTGGATCAGTCCTGCTGTGTTGTAGCATGTACCACAGTTGAACAACACTCCTCCCTGCCTTGCTGGAAAGTACTTACAGTTGTTCCCAGCTCCTCACATTTCGTGATGCTCGACCTTCTCTCTCGTGGTGCTCCAGGGATCCCAGGGAGGTGTAGCAGGTGTAATTGCCATGTGCTATCTGTACAACTGATGGTTTTTTGGAGGTAAAACCATGTTTTCCTTCAACTCTGCCTTTTGTTCGTAGGCATCGGTGCTCAAGGCAGAGCGTTTCATTAAAGATTTATGTAAAGCAGGGGCTGGTCTCAGAGGCAGGAGGGTGAAGCTGTGCTCCAGAATGCTAATGCGGAGCTGGAGCAGGTGGAGATGTGCATAATGCAGCACCGGCTGGCACAGCCCAGGCTGTAATCCAGGAGAGGGAAACTTGCACCATCTTTATCTTTGCCACCCTGCAACTGTGATGCTCATTCGCATTTTGGTTACGTGAGGGAACAGAAACACCCTGCAGGCAGAAACACCTTGCTGGGAGGAGCAGAGGGGTTTGGCTCTTGGATCCCGGGTGGCCGTCACCAGCCCAACCCGGAGCCTGCCAGGACACTGAGCTGAAGTTGCTGGGAGCAAACCGCAGCCATGTGACTTTGTTCTCTCTCTGCCCTATCCTTCCTTTTCCAGCTGGCATGAGCAAGGCATGGAGGTGAAGCTCAGTTTATGTTTCCTTCACAGAGATCTCTCTGATGACTTCTGCAGCAGCTGAAATGCGTGGAGAATGTGCCTTTTCTCTCTCCCTGGTTCTCCAGTGCTCTGCTGGTAGGATGTTTGGGAATCCAAAGAGTCTATCAAACATGGAGACTCTTGTGAAAATCTGCAAACATTAGTGTGAGTAGCTTCATTGCACCCCGTCAGTTGCTGGAGCTGCAACGCTGCTGGAAATCTGCCTTGTGGAAGAGCACGTGTGTTGGTACAGAGCTGTGAGCAGGGACTGCCCCAGCCTCATCCACAGCAGCCTGTGCAGAGCCCAAGCAACCCGTCTGGCAGCGCTAAGCAGACATCGAACAGCATATGGAGCTTCCCCTGGGCTTCACAGCTGCACGCAGGAGCCCACATGTACTTTTTCCAAGTAGACTTGTTTACTGTTCATGGCAGGTACAGCTCCGTTCTCTGCTTTGCAGGCAAAGCTCCCTCCTGTAAGGATGCACCCAAAGCTCCCAGGGACTTGCTGTCCTTCAGACGTGTGCATTTATGTATCACAGAGCTGTTTATTTGAATGTGAAGGCATGACAGGAGGTGGGGTTTGTATTCATGGAAATTATGTATGTTGTGTAAACTAACTAGTAAAAGCAAATCTGGAACTCGGGACAAGATTTGAATACTTGTTAACCAAAACAATGGTGGTTGCTGTGTTCCTTGGAATAAACACCTCTGTCCTACAGGTGAGGCTGTAAGGGCTGTCCCATCCTCTCTCTAGCTCTGGCAGCTGGAAATGACCATCCTGCGGACCCAGTGTAGAAGGCTTTGGCAAAGGTGGTTTGAATTCTCTCTGCTGTGTGGAGATCCTGCAAATTACAGGATAAAAGCCTGGAACAAGCTTGCCCACGCAGGCGGTTCGCTTCCAGCTAATCTCCTGAAGATAGAATCTGTGTGTTCCTTTGAAGTAATTCATGGAGAGCCACGATAACGTGGAAATCTCTTGGACTGTCTCCTTCTGCCTGGCAGCTCCAGCTGGGATCAGAGGCCAGACTGCAGCATGGAGTGTGTGAGAGGGAAATGCTGCTGCAGGACTCTGGGCGTGCAGAGGGTGGTGGGAGGCAAACGGCTTTGTCAGGGGATGAACAGGATAGGGTTTGATTTTGTGAGCTGAACTATCAGCCAGAGCAGTGTAACGGCATGAAATAGCTTTCTGAGTACCCAGAGACAAGTGTGTGTTGCAGATGTTTCTTGTGTGAGCTCCCAGCTTGCATCAGCTGTAAAGGGCAATTGCACTCCTTCTTAAGGTGTCAGATCCCAGGATCGAGTTGGTTTCAGTGATTTCACCATGTCCCTGAACGAATAGAGCAGACCGTGACTGTCTCATTTGCAGTTTGTTTTAAGGTAAAGCTTTCCACGAATTGGAAAGTCCAAGTCACAGTCCTCTGCCTGGAGGATGCCAGCCATGTGTGTATTTTAACAAGCATGCACCTGAAGGAACACCCTCCACTCTTTGTTTTTTGTTTTTTTTTTTCCCTCTGTGTTTGTCAGAGGCAGGTCATCCCAAGCTGATGGCTTTTATAAGAGAAAGTTCTAAACTTCGAATTACTATGGTGCAAGTCAAGTTGGTTGCTATGTGAGTAGAGGTATAGAAAAAGGTTGGCCAGTGGTATTCTCCTAAGTAAGGAATCATCCTTTAGTTCTCCTACACTGTGGAATATGAATTGAAAAAATCCAAATCTATTTCTGCATTTTTGTGGTCTCCATTTTTGTTAGTGCAAATGATGTAGGACAGCTAAATGTCACTCAGCTTATCTGCCGTGTCTTCAGCAGTGAGTGCAGGCAACCTTCAGCTTCCAGTCACTTCCAGCAGCTCTGCAAACAAGCACTGGGAATGGCTTTGTTGATGCTACAGACAATGTTGGCTCTAGAAATAACAGGTTGGCAGTGATAAGTTGTTGTTTCCCAGCAGCTTTGGAGGACAGGGTATACTTGAAATAAATCTATCAGGTAGGGTTTCAAATTGGCCGGGGCTGTAAGCAACAGTTTATTGAGCTTATTTATGATGTTGCACCTAGGAAATGAAATGGAGAAATGTCAAGTGCTTTCAACACCAGCCAGCAGGATTTAATGCCCCCTCCCCCTGGCTTGGAAGCTCTGTCTTGGCTTCATGCCGGAGGCATATTATTGTAATAAAACACATTCACATTCTAGGTGGTAAATGGAATTTACCCGATAATTAAAACTGCAAATAAAATAAATTCATTCATCATCATCTCCATTCCCAGCGTAGCTTACATTCTTAGCACTATATATGGTATAAAAATGTGCACCTTGGGCTTCTTAGCTGCTCATGGCGTAATGACCAAATCCATCTGTGAGCGTCTTGGGAATCTAAGCTGAAACAAAACCACACAAAAGCTAGATCTGAGCAGTTCCTTTAAATGATGTTTCCAGTCTCTTCTCCTGTATTTGGACTTTGGCCTGGTCTGAAGCCCATCTTCTTTCCAGACTGCTGGTTGTTACCATAACACACAGACAGGACAGCCTCCAGTTCCTCAGCTGAGTAACCATCTGTCTGCCCTCCCACACGGACACCTGAAGATGAGCTAATGTTGAAAAGAAAACAAATCATTTGAATAATTTTAAAGCCTCAAGTGCATCTTTCTGCAGTCGTGAAAGTTTCCAGTAGTTTTTTTTTCCTGTGTTAGTAGGATAGGTACATTCTTAGGGGTTTGCTTGTTACATTAAAATTATGGCATTCAGTTTGGTTGCTTCATAATTGTGCAAAGGGTATTCCTGATGCCTGGGTTATAATCCGTGTGCTGAAATTGGCATGTTCAGTGGGTCACTTGAACATACACCAATGAACGTTAGTTGGATTCTGTCCTGAGGGCCAGCAGCCCTTCTGCAAACCTCGGGACAGGGAAGAGCGACACGAGATCTGCAGTCAGTTTTGCAAATCATGTCTCTTTGTGCAGTCTTGCGGAGTAAAGCCTTAGTAAGCAGTCGCATAATCTGGTACAAGTAGCACAATTGAGTGCAGCAGTTTCTTTTCAGAGGAGTGCCTCTTAATGTTAGGATAAACTTACACAAAATAGAAAAATTAAAGACAACTTTGAAATAAATCCTGAAATGCAGCTAGAGGGATCTTGGATTAAAAACCTCTTGCGTGCTGCTCTAGGAACAAACAACTTCATCCGTGATAGATTGTGTGCCCCCAGCGTACATAACAAGGCAATTAGGAGAAAGCACAGTCAATGGAATAATATTGTATTATCTTTTTTGTTTCACATAAGTCCTGTATCTCCTTTCCACTGCCAGTTTGCTGTAAATTGCACCTTGTCATTAATAGGATTATTGATAACTCTGCCAGACACAGCTTCTGCAGAATTTACTGTTTGCTAAAATGCCTCGGTCATTAAAAAGTGTTACTAATGTGCTTTAAACATAAATCTTGTACAGTGTTAATGCTTTAGGTTACAGCCAGCAGCAAGTAGAGCTCTGCAGATTGCTGGAGCTGGAGGACAGGGACACATGCCTGCTTTGGGCTGCAGCATCTCAAGGTGTTCGAATTTCCTTTCAAGTATGTAAACTATTAAAAGTGAATTTGCCCTTCCCTCCAGGGCAAATTCAGGGGTGAATTCCACCCTGGATAAATCAGCTTGTGCCATGATTGGATGAATGTTCACTAGACAACTCCTTTTTCTTGCTTTCCCCCTCTCCCTGCTTGTTTGGGGGCAGCAGCTGTAGTGTGGGTGGCCCCAGGTTGTGTTGCTGGTGCTGGCTCTGGGTCCCTGCGCCTTGGGAGGTGACACTGCGGATGGTTTGCCCTGGCCTTGGCCGTAGGGATGTGGTGATGTGCAGGTTCAAAGCCTGATGGCCTCTGGGAAATGGGCTGAAGGATGTGGGTTCACATCCCGCAACAAAAAGCTGTTCATTGCCTGCCAGCAAGGCTGTCAGCAGTGTGGCCAGCATGTCACTCGCTGTCCCTCAGCCTGGACCCAGGATGGATGACTGCAGGACACAGGCTTGGTTTGGGCTAAAAGGCAGTATTGTGGCTGGAACTTTTTCCAAACCGCTTTTCTTTACTGAGTAGCATTAAGTCTCTGAAGTTTGGGTTCAGTTTCAGCCAAGTCCTGGCCCTTTGTCATCCTCTACTGTGCAGGACCTGCAGGATGGCTGTGCAGAGCGAAGGGCAGGCAGCGCTGTGTCTTCTCTGCCCTTTAACAGCTTCTCAAGTCCCTTCGTGTTGTGGTTGACGAGGTGCTGAGTGAGATTCCAGAGCAGGATTGATAGCGGAGGTGCCATTGCCTATCACTCCAATTTATTTGGAAGAGCGATGCCGCAAGGTTATGCTGGACTCCTTTGCTTCTGCCAGGCAGTGCTTTATTGTTGACAGGTCTGAAAGCTGCAGAGAGGTCTGGAGGAATGAAAATAGATGATTCTCTCATCTCTGGTGAGACCCAGAGATCATCCATCACTGCTTTTTCGGTCCCACCTCCAGCTCGAATCTGGATTGTTGTCTAGAGCATCAGCGTTTAGGTGATCGCTGCTGTTTTGGTGTGCCCAAGCTCTGTGGGGTGTTCTCTCATGCTCGGTCCAGCTCAGACTGAAATAACACAAAGGGATTTAATCATATCTGGGACACATGATTTATTGCTATTTGATGGAGCTGCGTGATATCAGTCTGGAGTTGTAACACGGCACGAGCAGACTCGATTCAGTACCATCCTGATGTTTCAGCACAGTACCCAAATCCAGGCTGAGCAAGGACGATGCAGAGCAATCCCCTGCAATTTTCATCAGCAATGTGGTGATGTTCAGATGTCTTTCAAGTCCCGGACCCGCACGGAGTTAGAGCAGTGACCGCTATGCATTCTCCCAACCCCTTCTCTAGCTCATGTAAATTAGGGATTTGAGACAGCCTGCCCCGTCTTTTAGAAGATAATCGTTCTCTCAAAGCAGCAGTTTGTCAAACTGTAATTTTAAAATTACATTGTGTTTTGCTAGGACTTGGCAGAACTTCTCCTAGGCCTAGACTTTTAAATAGTAGCCCAAAAAAGCTCATTCCTGATGCAATTAAAAACAAAAACAAAAGGAAGAAGGAAGAACTATTTGAAATGAACTTTTTGTTTGGGAGTTGGTTTTTTTTTTCTTAAGAGGACGCTGCCTGAAACTCTTGCTTTTGAAGATGTATTCCCATGCTGAGTCACATCCAGGGTTCACACAGAAAAGCCTGGCTGGCGTTTTAGAGGTCAATATTTGTTGGCAGCTTTAGAGACGTTGCCAGCGCACAGCAGCGGTGTCTCGCAGAGGAGGGCTACAGGCATGCCCGGAGATAAATTGATACGAAAGGTAGGCGCTGCCTCTTCGCTGCTTTCATTTTCCTCCCCCTGGGTTCGCTGTGCTGGTGAGATTGCGACACACGCTGGGCTGGGGTTGCCATCTTTTGCTGGGTGACAAGGACAAACATTTTAGCCTTCAGAGAGAGAGAAGGTTTCTCTATTGTGTGTCACTGCTGTCTGGGGAGCGCATAACTTCATGTCACCTGTGACAAACACAGCATTAGAAATAAGTCTGCTGTGGGTTAAGAGCCTCTATCTGGAGGTTATGTGGCTGTTATGCTCCTAAATGTCATTTTAACTTAAAGTCTCACTCCAGCCTTATTTCTCAGCGCTGCCGTTGGTGAGGGCACGGTTTTGTCACTGCTGCTCGTGGAGTGCGTAACTCAGCGTGAGTAAAGACGCCCATCTGAAATCATGATGTACAACGACATCAAGCCCCATTAGTTAAGAGTTGGACCGGTTACAAACGAGGGTAAAAATGCACACTCCATTACTGCATCTGTCTCTTCTCTTTGTGTGTTTAATTTTCTGAACAAAGGGTGGGGAATTAAGAGACATCTCTTTGATACATTTGCTCTTGTTTTAAGCCAGCCCAGATCTAGGAGAGCAATTGTATTTTAATCAGCTCCGTGAGTCATCGCAAAAAATGCCGGCTCAGGTTTGATTGCTGAGTTTGTATTGTTGCTGATGTGCGAGACATGAAGTACAAAGAACACAACGTGGTATTTAGCTGCAAGACAGAGCTCAAGATGCTGACAATTTGAAAAAGCTTGGGTTTGACTTTGCATGGCGAATAAATTTACTGTAGGAAGAATAAGTTTGCCACACAATGATGTAATTTTCATAGAGTCACTTGACAGGTAGTGCCCACAGCTCAGCAGAACCTTGGTCTGAATACAAAGATCTCTTCAGGATTCTTCTAAGTTTCCTGGTTGGAAGAAAGCCAGGACTGATGTGATAGCGAAATGCATGCAGATAGCGAAACTACTCATCCAGTAAAATTCCTGCCTCAACTCACTTGCAAATCAAAAGTGTCATTGAGCTGCCTAGAGAAGGTGAAAATTATCAAAGATTTGTGGATGAGAGAGAGAGAAAAAAATCATAGGATTCTAGAGAGGATGGAGACATGGTACTGGAGCAAAACCTTTCCTTCTGTGAGGGTCATTAGGAAACTGGAAGCTCCTGAAGGCTTTTATAGAAATGAGCATTGAGTAACAATGGATTGAGCTCCAGAATAACCTGTTGACTCCAGCTTCTCATGGTGTGTGGTGTGGCAGTGAGGCGGAATGAGGAACATGTAACATGAAAAGGGATGTTTTAAAAGTGGAGGATTTGGGAATTCTGGAATTGAGTTCCCACTGAGAGAGGACTTGGCTGGTAAAGTGGACTACAGTCCTGGAAAGTGTTGGTGAATTGTACCGTATATAGGGTGAAACTTTTTTCTCTCTGGGTAATTATGTGGTAGCCATCTAAATACTCACTATGTTAATAAAAATTAGAGACAAGAAAGCAATTATATATTTATGAATGTCATGGCACACACTTAGATATGCCATGGACAATAAAGAAGAATATTCATCATTAGTATGGTAAAAGAGACATAATGGGCTAAATAACTTAATTTCCCACACAGTTCTGGATTTGGCCAATGTGAAAGATTTCCCTGAAATTATCACAAAACAGACTGAGATAATCTTGGCCAATATCCTCCTTTTTGACAAAACAGATTCTAATAATAAAACCCTGCATTTGATTGCTTAGCCCAATGAAAGGCTTTTAGTAATCCTTCCTTTTCATCCCGTTCAATAGACTGCAGCAGTATTGCCAACCCGTCCAGAGCAGGAAGGGAAGGAGAGGTCTGTGCTGGCCTTGGCAGGAAGGTCGGGGCACAGAGCTGGCTGAAGTGCGGTGGCACTTGCGGGAACCAGCTGGGGGAATGATTGAATGTGCAGAATGGGAGTATTGGTGTGAAGGGGGGGATCTTCACAGGTATCTCTATTTAGAAGATAATGCTTGAACAAAATGCTTATTTCAGCATGGGAGGAATCAGATATGGGCAAACTCCTCGTGTTTACCAAAGGGGTTCCCATGCCAGCGTTGATGGGGACTCTCAGCCCTGCTGAGACATGAGAGGTCTCCAGGTGAGGTGACATGGCTGTAGGCACACGCTGCTTCTGGAGTTTGCAGAGGATGTAAACGGCCACTACATCTGTGCTTTTGGACACTGCAGCATCTCGGTAGCTTAATCTGTTAAAACTCTTTGAAGAATATAAATACCCTGAGCTCTCTCTAAAGCTGAATTACATCTTGTCCTGTTCTTGTAGCATAACATCGTGTTTCTGAGCAATCTCCGAGTTGGTTTTTTTCTTCATTGAGCATTAAAAACCACCTAATTCCACCATGTTGTTTTAGAGCTTGAGTGTTTCATTTTTGTGGATATTTTAAGCAGGGATCCTTGAAATCCCTAAAAAACCAGCTTGTTTCTCTGAGTCCCAGGCACGTCTGCTGAAAGCACTGTAAAATGTCATAAGAAGCGATTTCACTCTACAGGCTGCCCAAAACAGACATATTGATGTTATTTAGCCTTCACTTGCCAAATTGAGCGTTAGGATTGTGTTTTCGCATGCGAAGAAGCTATCAGCTTTACAGATAGCCATATTTTCATAAGCTGCATTTGGCTGTCACACCTTCTCTGTAGTCTCTTGATATGCAAACAAGTCTCAGTTCTATACGCTCCTGGCCTATAAACTGATATCCCTGAAGAGTTCCTGATTATCCTCCCATTAACTTTTACTCTCCCCCATCTCCCTCGGGGAGGTAACAAGTAGTCTTCCCTTCATCATGGGTTTCCAGCTGGTTGCCTCCCTGGTTTCCTCCTTAAATGGATTCTCACGGTAGTTGTGCGTGTCACTAAGGAAATACCGACTGTGAAATTTCAGTGCCATCTAAAAGTACAGCAGGGACTGCTGAAATGGGGATTTGAAAACTTGAAATGCAAGGAAAGTCTCCTGGATCTTAAAGTGCCATCCCAAAGAACAGAATAACCATACATCACATCTAAAGAGTAGTGTCGTGGTGTACCAGGAGAACGGGCATCCCTGTTTCTATGCGGTGTTTCAGCTTCTCACCTGTACTGTTGAAAACTTTGCTGAAGGCTTCTGTGACTCTCTGTTATTCTTATTTTTCCTGGTCTAATTAGTACTGTTTACAAACCAACATTCAAACGCATGTCTTGGCTGCAATGAATGCAGCACCCTTCATTATGTTCCTCCTTTCCACAATCTCTTCTCTTTGTGGAGTTCAGGTAATTCCTTGATCAGAGTCTCATCTGCTGTGACCATTGTGGCTGCAGTGGAGAACATCCCAGCAAAGCATGTAGCGATGAAATCTTCGTCTGTGCTGTGTCCATCCTTCTGCAAACTCCTCTGACAGCAAACGTTTGTGTGAGTGCAACCTGAGTCACATTCCCAAAGACTGGATCCACACGGGGTGTTTTGCCCTGGGAACAGAAAAAACCCATCCATGCTAGTTTTGGACACGCTGCTGATGTCTTGACTGCTAATCTATATCATTATTTAAATTCTAAGTAAAATAGTTTTGAGGCTGCTCTTTCTCCCCTCGTGTATGCCTACTTGTTTTATATCCATTTGACAGCGTGCTGTATGTTTCTTCTAGTTAGTGCCTTAAATTGAGCATAAATCAGTGTGTGCTCGTTCCCGTCAATATTCTTTGTTTGAAACAGACTGCTGGCTCAGCTCCTTTAGAATTATCCAAACTGAAATGATTATTTAGCTGAATAAATGTTTCAAAACAAGTTGCACATTTTGGGTTCTGGTATTAGCACTCCTAGAAAAATTGCAAATACCAGAGACATATTTTTTAAACACGATATATAACATTGTTACTGTAAATATTTACGTGAGGAATTGGTTGTACCTGGGGAGCAGAGGTGACTCCCCTCATCCCCATGAAGCAGAAGCACACTTCTGGAATAGTCACATTGATTTCAAGGGCTTGTTGAGTTTGTGGCCATCGAACAGAAATAAGATGATTAGAATTTGGTCCCAGCTATGGGGCGATGCCAGATCTAATTTGAGCATGTGATTTATCCAATTTCCCATGCAGAGGGGAAAGTCAAGGGTTTTCTTCAATTGCATGTATAAATCTATGGGCTTCAGAGATTACAGGTGACGTTCGACTCTTCCTTTTGCAATTCCTACGTATTTGCATATCTGTACAGGCATAATTTTACCAGAAATTCCCCTACAGTGTTTAAAGTCCTGTTGTGTAGGTCTCTGTGCAGGTCTGGAGTCTTTGAAGATGAAGTAAGGCTGAGACATTTAGCCACAGGGTAACAACTCTGGTGTACATTCAAATTTTGTATCAGATAGTTTGTTGTGTTATTAAAACAGTACAATTTCGTAACAACGGTAGTTGCTGCTTTAAAAACCTCACTGTTGCTCAAGCAATATGCAAACCAAATTAATTAATACAGCTTTACATCTTGGGCCCTATCCATAGACAAAAGTTACAGTAAGAATAACAAGTTAAAAAGCCTCTGTGCTTTCCGATGGGTCCCATATCTTTCTAATCTGTAGGATTTGCACCCTTGACACCATCTTTTGAAGAGCACTTCCAAAAAATATGGAATGAATGTAGATTATGTGGGAAATATCTCAGCAGTGTGCTCACACAGCTCCGGTCAGCACGGTCTCCCACTGCTAACGGGACATGTCCTTTATGGAAATTGGCTTTGTAACCCACATTTCAACTGCTGGAGAGTTATGAGGTCAGCAAGTGCAGTTCAGAATTTAGCTCATTTTGTGTATATCTTGGACCATATTCACCCCTGGGCTTTATACCACAAAAAAAAAAAAATCAATGGAATGATGCCAAGAAGAAATTCATCCCCTAATATTTAAAGTCGTCTCCTCCGACACACAAGTAATTCCCTGAGCTCCCTACCTTAGCTCTAGGAAGGCTTCTGCTTGCTGGTTCCTGCAAGTTATGATTTCTATATGGGCACTGAGAATAACTAACAATAGCAGATTTTGGACAGATATTAAATCTCGTGCTTCAGAGTGTGAACTAGTCTCTTAACTACTCAAGAGCAGAAAGAGTTTGCTGTAGTGAGCAAACTATTGTGTTTCTGCCCTCCAGACTTGCCCCTTTCTATGAGGTACCTGATGGTGGCCAGCGTGAGAGGCGGGTGGGTGAGCTGGATGGACCGCGGGCAGCTCGGCGCGGGTGGTTCCCGTGTTTCTCCGCGAGCAGATGGCTGATCCCAAAGACAGAGCATGGCATAGCTGGTGCTTTGATAGGAAGCAAAGAACTAATGTCTGCAGTCCCTTCTAATGACAGACTTTTACAATGATCACACAAGTGTCTTGCAGAGTTAATTGCAGCTAATGAGCAATTAGTCAGCTCGGCAGTGACTCCCCCCTGCCCTTTCCCAGCTGGGGAGGAGGCGGTTGGGGCTGAGCATGGCTCATCCCTGGGGTGCGGGAGCCCCGGCAGGACCCTCACCTGCGGTGCCGTGGGGAAGAGGCGGCAGCAGAACTTGGGCTGCAGCTGAAATTTCCTTTCTTTAATTCAGGGATTTATTTTCCAGCTACAGCCTTGCTGTGTTATCCTAAATGTCATCAGAATATCTTTTCTCTTTTTTTTTTTTTTTTTTTTATAATTTTGGTCTCTGTTGTTGTTGTTTTTTAAATACTTGATACAGCCAGAGAAAATCTGTCAGCAGAAGACTCATGGCTTGACCAAACAAAGCCTGAATTTGCGTGGGCTGAGCATATTCCAGCACGAATCTGTTTAAATCTGGGGACAGCTACAGAGAATATTGCTGCTTTCTCGCCTCGCGTGAGAAGCGCGGGGCTGGCGAACACCCCAGCGTGTGCCTGGCTGCCTTGGGTTGCGCCGTGGCAGCGGGTACTGAGACTGGGAGCGGGCGCAGATGGTGCTCCAGAAGCTCACGCACTCGTTTCTTTTAGGGAGACGCGTCCATATGCCATCCATACAGCACAAGAGCCTGCTCGTCAGTCTGGAGCCCTCCGAGGCTGCTGGGGTGGAATAACCCAAATCTACAGCTAAGAGCGGAGGCTGATGCTGGCTGCAGTGGTGCAGCCCTGGTGCTCCATCCCTCTTCCCTGGCAGGGAGTGAAGTCCTGTGTTCAGGTGTCATCATCACCCTGGGGTGGAGGGGATATTTGTGTGGCGTTTTCTAGGGAGGCTGTATGGCTGGGTCGGGCACTGACAAGCTCAGCTCTGATCTCTCAGTTTTCCTGTCCGCAATCCTGTGCACAGCTCTCGACAGCCAGTCAAGGGTAGAGGATGTGAGCATCTTCAGTTGGGTGCTTGGTTGTCCATCCCCTTGGCTGGGTGCTGCCACCAGAGCACAGAGGTGCTCGCCACAAAGGGTGCCTTGCAGTGGGGAGTAGATCTCAGGGATGCGTGCAGACCCTGGCCATTAAGAGCAAAAACCTGAGACATTTGTGCTAATTTGGTAACTGAACATTGCTCGAATACAGTGTAATTAACAGAGGTGACAAATTGACATTGGTGGCAGTCAGAGCTTATGCTGCTCTTTGTTGATGTTTTCTGAGATAAAGATTAGACCCTCTTCATTTATTATTTTAGAAAATTTGGGAAGAAAAAAAAGTCAAATGTTGTGCCACCCAAACTGGAGCATTGATAAGCAAGTTGCTTGAATTGCTGTATTTACATATAGAGGAGGGGGGCTGCAATTATAAGAATGTCTGTGCCTCTATATAAGTGCATATGTATATGTAATGCCCAAAATACATCATTATGCATTCGTATTTGCATTTGGCATCTGTCTGAGGGTGTATGTGTCTATAAAAATATGATTTATAGGTTTTTAAACCTCCCTGACAGACTCCAGGAGACCAATTCCTAAATGTATGCCAAGATTTTTGACTGAGGCAGGTAGCAGTAGGTGCTAATAAATGAAAGAACCGCGAGTGAAATGTTGTGACATGCACCTCTCTGAACAACCTGCGGAGCACTGGCAGAATCATCAAACCGAACTGCGAGTAATCAGCAGGGACTGATAAAGCTGCTCTTGTAATTATTTGTTTGATATACAGCTTTCCTTCTTCCTTCTGCATAAATAGCAGAATTGCTTTGCTTAGTGTGGGAGGCTTTTTATTCCTGTCAGGGCTTGTTCTCACCGAGGTGTCATGAGAGGAGGACTGAGGTCTGCATTTTTGTTTTATTTACGGGCTTTCCATTGTAATTCTGACAGCATGCGGTGGAGACAGCCTTCATTTCGATGGGGAGAGGCGTCCTTGCTCATGCAAAGCTGTCAGTGTTGCTGGGGCCAGGCTCTGCCATGCTGCTTTTAAGCCGCTCCGATTCCTCCAGGTTTGGCCTTGGAAGAAGCTGTTCCTTGACAGGAGGCGGCTGCTGAGGTTTGAAGGCGGTCGTGGTGTCATGCTCGTGTATTTAGATATTAAATAAAATTCCTACAGCAGCTTGCTTGTTTAGAAGTGTGAGTTTGATGACGCTGCAGCCCAGCCTACCCTACAAAACCGCACAGCCCTTCAGACTGACAGCTGCTAGTTATCCTTAAATAACTTCCTCTCCTCACCCCTGCCTTAGCAAGAAAATCCAAGTGTTGACTGATTTCCAGGCAGTCACAGTGGTGGCCCGTCAGCAGCAACTGAACTGAGCCAAAAGGCTCCTGTTGATGTCAGTGGTTTCTGGGAACCCTGCCTGCATGGGTTTGTTCCGGGATTTCCCTCTCCGTCCATGCCTCGTTGAGCTCTGACTTCACTCGGGGCAAATTTTGCAGCTCTGTGTTTAACAAAAGGTACAGTCATTCATTCCCACTCTAAGCACTCTCATTTTCCATGTTCCATTTACATTCTATTTATCCTTTTTCATAAGGAAAGAAAAAGGATAATTTTTTGTTAAAAAAGAAGAAAAAAAATCCTACACACCAGGTTAATTTTTCTGTCATCTGAGGGTTTTACCAGGAAGGGGGAGGCATAAGGGAGAGAGGCACATTAGAGCAGAAAATAGATTTCCTAGCCTAAAGTGAGAGAAATCCAGACTGCTGCCTTTAGCATACATTTGAATACTGTCAAGGGTGTCTGGAATATGTTGGTAGGCTTCTAATATTGCTGAAAATCTGATAATGAGGAGGCACAGATATGCCACCAGTCCTGTACTTCACGTGCACGTGAAATATTGGGAAAGTGGCTGAGACATCAGAGCCTGCGTTCAGGCTCACGCCAGGGTCAATGACAACTCACTCGGGAGAAATACCTCAGCCTGGAACCTTATTAATGAAAAGAGGAATTGTTCCGAGACAAAGAGAAAAAGCTTTACACCCATTGCAGTTTCATGGGGGGTTGTTCCCGAGTGATTATGGCTCATCCTTCCTATGCTTGCTGATTCCAGGCAGTGATGGCATTTTAAGATAAATAACACCTTCACGGCTCTGCTTGTTATTGAAGGGCTTTTATTATTGCTGATGGTACATGAAAAAGAAAGTTATTAACAAAATGTGGCACTAACAAATTGAAGCCCCCAGGGAACTGTTGCCTGAATGGGATTTTGATTGGAGTCCAATTTAATTGGCCATAAATCTTCTCGTTTCTGATTTACATTCTACTTCAGACCAGTCTACCAAATTCATGATAATCGGGTTTCATTTTTCTCTATCGAACAAAATACTCTGACGTGAGCATAAACAGAAATATTGCTTCAGCAAGGTGACCTTGTTCTTGCTTGTATCACGCTGGTAATTGATTTAATGCCTCCTTGCCTATAAATCGGGCTTCTTTCTGAGGCACGTCTGTCAGATTTCGAGGTAATTGGTTAATAGAGTTGGTTTTTCACTGTAGTATTTTGACTGAAAGCTATTTCTCATAAACCTGTAGTACCAGAGCAGCTGTGATTGTTCTCATGGACACGATGGAGAGAATTCAGCTGGTGGACGTACGCTCACCGCTCCCGTTGGCTGGCTCTGGATGCAGCTGTGTGCGTCTTGCGGAGATACCGGCACGCTGCAGTGTCTTTAGGGGAATGAAGTTACCCTGCAGGCTCCGGTCGTGCCAGTCCGTGCTGGTTTGGAGGTTTGCTGCGGGGGAAGAAGCCGGGTTCCTTTCTGTGCCTGCCGTGGACGTTAGCCTTTGCTCGTGACGTGCCCAGGTGCTAGCAGGGAGGGGATGCTCAGGGACCTGGTGCTGGGGTTTCACTGTGCCCTGCCCCTCCTCCTGGCAATGGGATGGGCAGCAGCACCACCCCAGCTTCAGGCTCCTGCAGCTCCCAGGACAGTTAGGAGCACCTCAGTTTGGGTCAAACCAGGTGTATAGTGGAATTTTGTCACCCCCAAAAGAAATTTTGCACAGGAAAATTTTCCAGGCGCCCTAAGGCTCCTGGCCTGTGTCCCTCCCCTGCTCGGGGACACGGTGTACCACGAGGCGTTGTAGAGCTGTGCTCTGCTCTCCCGTCCCTTGCTTTACCCAAGGTTGCTTTTTTACGGTTGCTGGTTTGGGTCCGGCAGGAGCTTACACCCAACCCTGATCTGCGGCACCCAAAGGAGGCTGCACAGGAGGGGACTGTGGGGGAGAATTCTTTAAGGAAGTGATTTGGGAGGGGACATGAGTAAGAGATGAGAACCCGATGGGGTCAAAGGAAACAGAATTATCATTTGATTAGCTTTCCAAACCTCTTAAATTCACTTGCTGCTCTTGCAGTCTTGTTCATGTGAATCTCAGTAAAGTGCCTCAGGTGCTGCAAGGAAGGGGTAGGAGCGGGGAGGGAGCCAGCCCCCATCGAGCTGTAATCGTTGTTACTGGGTTGGAGAACATTGCAGTTAAGTGCTTTTCCCCACCTTTCCTGTCCCGCAGTTCTCTTCCCCTGCGATTCTTTAGTGTTTCTAAGTTGTGCAGCTTCATTATATTGCTCATTTAACCATTTCCAACAGTATTGGGATTGACAGGTTGAGTTTTCTGCAATCTCACAACTTCATGGACTGTAAAGTGAATGTTTTATGGCCTGTTGAAAAGGTGGAAAGAAAGCTACATCTGCTACCAGTTTCCTAATTACATCAGCATCAAATACATTGTGAGTTTGTTAATGCCAGGTACTCTTTCTGAAAAAAATGTTTGTAACCACAGCCTTGACAACTGGAAGCAATTACTTTGCAGTGGTTTTCCTTTTGTTTTCTGAAACATTAGAATTCTTTCTCTCCTCTCCTTCCCTCCCTACAAAATAAATAGAGAAAAATCTGAATTTTGACTTGTGATTATCTTCTGAAGATTTTTTTCTCTGCAAAGATGAATAGCTGGAAAAATTACTGAAAGTGGTGTAAAGAAAAATGAGCATCTATTACTGAAGTTTCTGCTGAGCCCACCAGTATTTAGGACTTGTATGAAAGCAGTGGGCAGGTACCGAGGCAGATGAGACCCGACTGTGTCTTGTGCTGTCCTGGCCAAGAGCACAGAGCAGGGTTTGTTCCCCAGGGGACAGGGCAGAAAGCTTTATGGGGAACAGCTGAAGGGCTCATGCCGTGTCCTGACCCCAAGGTCAGTGTGGCAGAAACGAGAAGCATCATTGATAGAAGTGTCTTCATGCCAAATAATGCATCTGCGAGTGGCTAAATCCTTGTGGCTCTGGTTTGTGTGTTCAAGCTGTCTGAAGTCGTCAATGGGGAGGGTTAGAAACTCACCTTCATATCTGTATGTCTGTTCTGAGCTGCAGCCCTGGGCAGGCCGTTAGATTGTTTGGGCCAACATCCATCTAGAGAAGATACTGGTTGCTTGTGATTCTTTCTCTTTTCCTGCTGTTCCATCCCGTAGTTCCTGATACTTTTAGAGCAGAGCAAATCCTTCAGCAAAACTCTTCCAATGTCACATAGAGAGATTAGTGATGGTTGGATAAGAATTCTCCAAGATGTTTTTCCAAAGTGTGAACCACCTTTGCTTCCGTGAACTCTGGTTTTGGTTAAAGTTTGATCAATGAAGACTTTTCCAGGATTGAGATGGGGTGGGAGATGTCTCCCACCTCTGTTCCCAGATGGGAGTAAGAAGTAAGTCAGTCTGTGCCCTGACAAATTATTCTTGACCTTAAGTCTCCTCTACCCTTGATTTATCCCCTGCCCATGCTCACTGAGCACTGACTTGCACGTCCTGAGTTCTTCTAAGGAGGAGCCCGCTATCATGGTCAGGATAGCAAGTGAAACCGGAGCCTCCCGCGTGGCACGGATGGACGCCCCAGCCTCCACGCCTTCCCTTACCATCCTCTCTAGCTCCTGTAGTTCTGGTGGGAGATTGTCAAAAGCTTGTGCCTTTCATCCCTGAAGTGGGAAGGGCTTTATTTATTTTGTTAATCTGAAAGTTAAGGGGGTGGGAAGATAAATCTGCAGCCCCGCTCCGTTCATCACGTGGCACCAGCTCTTGTTTCCCTCGAGAGAGGCAGAGCAGATGGAAGGCAGAGATGAAATGAAGATCAAAAGTAAACAGTGCGGTTAAGTTTTTGATAAAGGATAAAACACTTATCACATCAAAGCCGCTGAAAAACACATTAAATGTTTCCTGAACATTCCGTGTCCATGTAAGCATTAACTGTACTTGCCATGGGGACATTTATACCAGCAGGTGGTGGAGCTGGGGAGCGCTGCTGGGGTATTTATCCTCGTGGTTCTGCTGCAGGTCACCTGCCTGGCACCAGGGAAGCGGCGCTGGCAGCCTGTGAGCCATCCTCTAGCACACTGAACGTCTCCTTGCTGCAGATTGGGCCCGTGTTACGTGTGTGGTTAGGCTGTCCTTTCTTTAAGCCGTGCCCTGCTCAGTTTTCCAGGTTTGGGCACTGGTTTTCCGGAGGTTTTAAGGCATTTGCAGATGTAGATAGGTGCAGAGATTGTGGGTGGCTTTTCTCCCAAGCACTGGTGAACCTTTGGTTTCGTGCTTTGTCTCAGTGAGGCAAGTCCTGAAATATTTTTGTGTAAGCAGCATAATTTGTAGTGAAAAGTGTCTACAGCTTGCCTGTTTTCATCACTGTGTTGGAATACTGAGCTGTCTTGGCCCGTGGAAAAAGATTAAAAAGCAGTATATTGCCATTATTTTTTAATTTCTTTTCCAGTCTTACGAATGTATGAGATATATTAAAAGAATGTAAAGAAAAGGCACTTTATGATAGCCAATAAAAGCCGAGGATGATGAATGATGAAACAGAACAGCAGCAAAAAAAGAGAAGAGGTAGCAATAAATACAGGAGAAGACTCCCTGTTCCAGTTATTACCACTGTGCCATTGCTGGTGGATATAACATTTCGGTAAAATTAATCCAAAATTCTGCCATACCAGCTCAGTAGCATTTTATGTTGCCTTTGTGCAGATGTCAATGCTGAGTCCGATCTGTTTTTTTTTTTTTCCATTTTATAACTTTGGTTTTCTGTAGGCAAGGAAGGAGCCACATGCCCTGCCTTCTCGCCATGGGAGGTCCTCTGAAATGGAGACCAGTCCCAGAGACAGTCTGTCCTTGAATTTTCTTTTTCCATCCAGTGCAGAGACGTTTTCACATCTCCAGGTCTCAGTCCTTTAGAGCACAGAGATAGTCTAAATGCCGTATGCATGCAGCCACCTGACATTTTGCATGGTGGAGTGTGGAGGTCTGCCCTTCACTAAGATCCCCTCCCTACCAGCGCTCCCATTATGCCCAGCATGGACTTCTTTACAAATATCTAATGATCTGGACTCGCTTTTTACTTGTGATGGTTTATATGAAAAAGCCCAGAAATGGGGCAATGCTCCAACAGTTTGGGAAAGATATGTGTTAGAATCACAAGGACGTTAATCAGAAGGGATCCTGCCTGGTCATTAGTCCAAGCTCCCGCTTGAAGCAGGGCTAACTTCAAAGTTTGCTCAGGCTTCTCAGGTCCTTGTCTGGTTGAGTTTTGAAAATCTCCCAGGATGGAAATTGAACATCTTTTCCAATTTCCCCGCAGTGTCAGGGGAGGATTTTCCCCTCTGCACCCTGGGGGTGTTGCCTCTCACCCTGTCACTGTGCCCTTCGGAGACGGGTCTGGCTCTGTCCGCGCTGCCTACCTTTTCCATCACCCAAGCCACCACCAGTACAATAAGACAAATCTCCCTGCGGTTGTTTGCTTGTTTGTTTTCCTCTCTCAGTGCCTCCCTTGTTGTTTCTGCATTCTGCCAGTGATTGACAGCATAACCTTGTTTTCTGCCTGCTGCAGGCAGTCACGTATTTGGGCTCTTTCAAGGCAAGATCTTGTTTCTATTTAGTACGTTTGAAAAGGGTACTTTGGAAACTGCATGAACAGAAAAAGAAATTAGGTGTTGCAAGCAGAGAAGTCCCTGTCCTGAATTCCTGTCTACCAGACACTAATGCTAGTTATTATCAAGCTTAGTAGTGCAAGAGGTTTTTATATATAGTTGGCCTTCATCCTGCTGTGAACGTAGCAGTATCGGTTAACAGGGAGCAAAAAGGCGTGAAATTAAAACCTTCAGGTCCTCTTCCATGGCAAGTAAGTTGGCAACCAGGCACCAGCTCAGGTATCACAGAATCACAGACTGGTTTGGGTTGGAAGGGACCTTAGAGATCATCCAGTCCCACCCCCTGCCATGGGCAGGGACACCTCCCACCAGCCCAGGTTGCCCAAAGCCTCATCTGAAAACTTGAGATTAGACCAGGAATTTGATAATAAAAAGTCAAATTTGATTTCTTAACACTACCCAAGACAGATGTCTCAGTGACAGTTGTACAGCTGTTTTTATTCACTTAAAAAAAAAAAAAAAAGTAACTTAAGAAGCGTTACTATATATTTCAGCAAGATTTCTTATGTAGTGAGATGGAAAAGTTCAGGCAATATCCTGAGTAGATACATTTCTATTTGATAATAAATGGCATTGACAGTGAGGGACTGCAGTAAATAAATTATTACTTTTGTAATAGTTCGGTACTTTGTACCAAAGCCAGGATGTGTCCTGTAAGTTCACAGCTATTTTAACTTTTTCTTTTCCTCATCTAGACAGCTCTATGTCCATGAGATTTATTTCTTGATCTATATGGACGTGCAATCCTTCTTGGGATTATTGCCATAGAAACAAGACGTAACATAGAGCGTGTTGGAAGTAACAAATGGGACTTGGCAGTCCTTCCCATTTACTACACGGAGTCTGAGCAGCGTACAAAAAGCACCAATTACTTGCTCTCGGAGCATTATTAACAGGCACATCTGCACATTCATTAAAACTAGATACTTCAGCTTCCATTCTGGCTGGGGTGACATTCAGATATTCTGGCCTTTAAACTAAACTAAAACCCCCGACATCTATTTTGTTTTTCAGTCAAGGCAGGAGTTGTTGAGTTTGACATTTCAGTTCCTTTTTGTTTGATTAATCCTGGAGGCAACCCACTCTCCCAGCCTGTGTCAGCCTCCTAGAAGG
>NW_010139692.1:0-12846 GCF_000699245.1 Pterocles gutturalis | reverse complement strand
AACCGCTGGCTCCTGGGGAACGGTCCCTCCTTTGAAGGATGAAGTCACCCAAGTTCTACTTGTCAAGCCTGATCTCCCACGATGCTAGGACCCAGCTCCAGCCTCTCCCAGGGTTTCCCACCCCGCCGGGCTCAGCGGCATGCTCATCCCTGGTGGCCCAGGATTGCTCTGAGTTGTCACGTTGCAGCAGCCTGAGCTTGGGGGAGAAAATGGGTTGCGCCAGGCAGAAGGGTGCTTTTGCAGGGGTAAATACGAGATACAGTTCATGTAACTAAGGCTGAGCTGACTGTCTTTCGTCACAGCACATCTATCGATATACATGAGGGAGAAATGCAAACTCAACTTCTTCAGCCAAGTCCATGGGACAGCTTTCGAAGTAGTATGGGATGGTGAAGAGGCAGAAAAGCAGATGGAACAGGATACAGAAAAGGGCAGAAAAATATTAAAAAATAAGGCATATCGACTGCCTGCCTGTGAGTGAGCAGCGGCAGGCTGGGGTGCAGCGGCGGGGAGTCAGCGGGTGGCCCTGTGCCTTCCTCCGTGGGAGGTCGGTGCTGGCTCAGCACGCCGGAGGATGCAGATCCTGCTCTTCCAGCAGGCGGAGGCTGTGCTCAGGAGGGAGACCTGCTCAGGGGAGTAGAGGTCAGCTGTAGAACTCTTCTGTCATCTCTCATCCTCTCTTGCACTGAGTAAAATAAAATTTAGAAGCAAATAGTCAGGTCGCAGAGGTGTATTTGCTGACCTGGAGTGAGCATGCATTGTCCTTTTCCCAATCCGTGTACTATAATGCTGCCTCTAGTTGAGAGTGGGGCAACTTCTAGGAGGGGTTCCAGAAGCAGCTGGAGATGCTTTAAAACTTTCAGGGCAAAGTCTGCCATCCCTTTGCACCAATTCAGGAGCAAAACAACGTTGCTCAGCAGAACAAACATTTAAAGCTGATTGTAAGCCACAAAATCGAGATGGAGCCTGGGATGAAACCCAAAGATCCCAGAGAACCAAAATACAGGGAGCTTGAAACTGGGCTACATGCTCCGAGTTTGCCTGGCCTCCTTTTCAAAGGTGCTGAGGACTCTGCTTCTCTAGTGAAGTCGATGAGTGCTCAGGATCTTTTTGAAACATTTATTTAGTGCCTAAGTATAGATCTAGGACTGACTAACTTCAGGCTCCAAAAATAGTGCAGGTGTCTGCCTTCTCGCTTTTCCTCATTTCTCTTTGCCTTGCTCTTTAATCTCTTCTTCAGCTCCCACGTTCTCCCTCCAACTCCCTTCATTTTTCCATCCTCCCCCAGTTGACTTCTGCTCCTGCTTCTACCCCCTCGCTCACTCTGATGCTTCTCCTGTCCCGTGGGAGCCACAGAGCGTTTCTCAAGGTCCGTCCTGAGCAAGCCTTAGGTGACACCCTTTTTTTTCTCCTTCACCCTAAATTCTCCCTGCCTCATTCTCAGGGGGACAGAGATTTAAACAAACAGCTCTGTTCTGCTCAGGAACCTGCTGAGTTCAAGTCCCAGGTATCTCACCTCTCCTAGATGGGACTGACCAGGGCTGGTAGCAAAAATGGGATGACCACAGAGCGCTCAGTCGGAGTGGGAACCCAGAGCAGCTGCTCTCCCTCTTGCCCAAAAGCATAAATGAAAATGTCCCATTTTCCTGTGTATTTCCATCGAGGGCATGGACTGCCAGTGACAACAATAAAAGACATTATAATGAAGCGATCATGTTAATTTTGTGAACAGGAAGCTCTCATTAGTGGCTTGTGTTTTTCAAATCAACCAGAAGACAGATGTTGCTGTGAGTCTGATGGATCTTGTCCCTGACGTGAGTTTTTCTCTGTTGCAGGAAGGCATGCCCCAAACGCCGAGTTCTACCAGTATGTTTACCCCATGTAGCTTCAGCCCTCATCTACATAATTCGAAAGAAGATGAGCAAGGAGGACTGATCTTCCAGGATGGAAACCTTACCTCAGCATCTCTGGATGCTCTAATCCAGCATCTCATACCTACCACTGATTACTACCCTGAAGTAAGCAATTCATAGTATAATAAACAGTTTAATTTTGATGAATTGGGGCAGCACTTTATGCAAAAGTGCAAATGTGTTAAATTTTGAATTAAGAGGGCTAATTTAAAAGCTGCATGCAATTAAAGCTTGGTGAATTGATGCATTGCTTTAAATGATATTTCACTGCACTATAATTGTTCCCATGAAAAAGCAGATCCCAAAGTTGATAGTGCCTTTAAATACGAGAATGGGGTGAGGGGGGAAAGATGTGGTGGTGATGAATTAGTGATAGAGCAGTCAAAGCACTTCAAAAATAGCAGTGCATCCCAGAGAGGTTTAGATGAAGACTGAAGCAAAAAACTTGCAAGTCTGAACCAGCATTAAATTTGCTGAATTTCAATAGCTATTGAAGTCATCCAGGTTTGTCTGCATGTACAAAGCATTCCCGCAGTGACAACAGAGACGCTTCTTCTGATGAGTTCATAATTTACCTAGAATTATGTTCACACTGACATTGCAGTCACTGGACAGCACAGTCCAGATCCTAGTCCTTGCTCCATCAGTGAACGTTCGGTGTTTCTTTACCAACAGTGTGAGGATCTGAACTGGAAGCAGGTTTATGGTCCTGCAAGCCATTAACTGCACTGGAGTTTGACTGGAAGACTTGTAAGCACTAATATATCTCTATGGAAAGGCTTGTATTTCAAAGCAGAGTAGCATTGACTTCTGGGCAGTTTAGAAGACTATGAAAGTTATCAATGCTGAGCAGACAGCATGTTTTAAATTACCGCAGCTCAGTTTCTGATCAGCTAAAAATATGTAATAGAGAAGCATATCAATTAAAAAAAAAGAACAGAGAGGCAATAAAAATAGGTAATGGACAGATTAGGCTGTGAGATTTTCATTAAGTGATGTGTAATATGTAATATTATACCTGCTGATCAGAGCAGGGCTAGGTCTGGGGGAAAGAAGATAATTCAGGCATCGGGAGGGGTCAGGATGCAAACAACTGAGGATTCATACATATATTTTAAATTCACTGCTGGAATACTTTAAATAATCCAAGGATTTATCCAACAGTCCTGTTTCCCACAGCTTCATGGATGTGGGACTGCATATGGTATGGCTTGGCTGATAGGAAAGAATTTTGGGGAGTTAGCAGAATAAATGAAATATTCCTTAAAACAGGCTGGGTGAGACCTGCAGGGCAATAGCAAGATGTGTCTAACCTGGGGGTGCCTGCAGCTCACAGTACAACACAGAGATGCCCGAGTGTTTATATGTTTAGTTTTCACTGGCCTCCGCGCATCCCTGGTTGTGCCATCTCCTATACGTGGGCTTGCTCCTGTGCAGTGACCTACGCACTGTCTTCGCTGGATGTTTGCACAGGGTTTGGGCAACCAAAGGCTGGGAGCGGATGCTGTGGAGGAAGATGCCACTGCCTCCTGCACCCACTGTAACCAGTTCCATTTTCGGGGTCAGGAATCCCTATGTCTTTTGGACATAAAGGTCTGTCCCAGTGGAAATGCAAAAAACATGGAGTTTGGGGCTTTTATGGCTAATATGACTCACTGTGCAGCTGCTTACAGCGGGTCTGCTTTCCTTTCTCCCACAGAAAGCCTATATCTTTTTTTGAGTTCCAGACTCTTCATCGAACCCCATGAACTTTTGTCCCGAGTTTGTCACAAGTGCATTGAGCAGCAGCGGCTGGATGACCCTGTGCTGGACAAGGTTAGTTTATCTTTACAGCAGAAAAATGTGAGATATACTCCATGGGCAGAGAATTCTGGGGCTCCGGTGTGTGTCCTTTGCCTTCCTTTGGACTGAATGAAGCAGAAAGGATGACAGTTGCTGCTGAGCTCCTGACATTGAGGCGTCCTAGTGTCCATGTCCAAGAACAGTGCTCCAGGCATTAGTCACTTCAAATCTTCTTCTAATTTTCCCTTTCCCCCTGTCTCAGTCTTCCCAGGTGACTTTCCTTCTTAACTTCTTTAAGGCTCTGATGAAGCCTGTGGGATGCGAGGAGGTAGGATGTAACCCTCACACACTCGCAATTGCAGATGTCGACACACCACTCTCCCTTTTTTATTTAATGCATCTACCGTTTTGCTTTCTTGCTTCTGGTTCAGTAATATTCCTCTTGGCCTTACCTGTCACTTCGAACACTACGTAACAGCATGCTCCTACCCGCTAACCTCCTGTTGCCAGCACTGATGGATTGTCCGTGCAGCCCTGCTGCAGAGCGGCGCTGTACACCAGGAATAGGTTGGAGCAGTAGTGAGGCTGTGACAAGCTCACAGAATGAGAAAATCCAAGCTGTTACTGCGTCGGCACTCCTCCTGGTTTGCCCAGACTGTGCAGACTGTTACGGTGTGTAACAACACATGTGCATCCTCTGGCAGTCCCACAGACGGTCCGGTGGTGATGGATCCCACTGGGTCCTATTCAGTGCTGGGTTCCACCCAAGCTCTCCTCGGTGCGTTGATGAAGACCTCTCCAGCGTGGTATCTGGAGGAGATGCACCGTCAGTGCGGTGGAGGGGAGAAGAACGTGCATTAGTTGCAACTTTCTGAAATTATTCTCAAAATCAGCCTTTCCAGCTTTCAAACAGTGTTTTTGGCATCAAATCCTGAGTCACCAACATCTGAACGCGTGTGCTTGTTTTTGCCCAGGCACCTGGTTGCATGAGTTACAGGAGCTCTGCCTTCACTATGGGGAACATCAGCCAGACCGCTTAGAAATCTGATTCTTGGGTTGCCTGTACAGTTGGTGTTAATAGAAATATCTGCCTGAGGTGCACCACATAAAACAATTTTTCTAAGGCATGGTGGGCTCTGTTCTCTGATGCTATGAGAGATGCAAGTTCAGGAGGATTAAAATGTGAGCATTGCAAAGTTATGCTACTCATTAAACTTCGCAAGAAATGAGAAACACTCTCTTATTATGAAGATCTCTGTCTGCCTGAATCTGCATTTTGGACTGGTCTGGAGTTGCACGGAGTTGGTGGGACACAGCTGATTTCATGTTCCTGAGAGTGGGGCTGACTATGAAACTTTGCACACAAGTGACCCCCCATCCGCTATGTCCTGTGACTTGCACAAAGTCCTCTCCTTCAGTTCATACTAGCAGTTTACACAGCTGGAGCAAATGTCTCCCCAGACCTTTGTAGTTTTCAATAAAGCTTTCCCTTTAGCAGCCACCTGCTGGTCTTTGAGCCTGAGCTTAATGCTAGCTGACAGCAGTTATTTTTAGAGATGTGGTTCATTGAAACCTGTTGTTGGTGGAAAGCTGAAATATGCATTTTAACCACCTTGGTTGAAAAGCAGAGAGCTGTGGAGCTCAAGAGTATAATTTTTCCTGATTACAGGGTACACTTGAGCTACAGTACGTAGGATGCAGAAGAAGGCTGTTTGTTTTGGTCTGTGTTTTCTGTAAATAAAAGTGCAGTTTGTTGTTTAACGCAATTTCCTTTTCACGTGTTCCTGGGTTACAGAGGATGAAAGCCTTAGAAACAGCCACACTGGCCGTCTTTTGATATAACACTAATGCACCAATTGTGCTGTTCCCCACATTTCCCTCCTTGCCCCGTATCTTCCTGACTATTCCCACTGCTGCATCCTCTGATAAATCTACACCAAAAGCAAAGTGGGCATCAGCTGTGTGTTATGTGAGTCCTGTCGTGACCTTGAGCTCATGTGGGAAGAGAGCAGCATTATCAGTAGCCCAGGCAAAGTTACTCACGTGCTGGTGTTTTGTCCATCTTTTCTTCTTCGTGTTACACCTGCCACTAGTCACTAAGCAGTTTTTTTTTTCATACAGCCAGAAAGCAAAAAAGCAAAAAATGCCTCTTTGTTGGTCAAGACATACATTCCAATCAATTTTTCAGGGAGGGATGAAAATGTAGGAGGGTTGTACGAAAGGGAAGAGCATATGGTTCAAATCAGCAAAAAGGCCAGATGTTTTTAAAAAAGGTATAAAGGTTGCACCAACAAAATGTCTATCCAACCATCAACTGGCCAATTGCACATGCAGAATACTTAAATCTGCATGTGAAGCAGACAGTTGTGCATGCATCTAAGTTCGGGTATATTTTGCATGCCAGAATATCTCATTTGTGCACTATGCTATTTGTTTGCACGTGTGCAGATTTTGCTAGTGCAACCACAAGTGCCTTTTTTAAAAAATCTGGCCCCATGTTCAGTGACATTCATGTTTTCTGGGAGACTTTAATGAGTAAACACGTTTCAATTCCTGTCCATCATTCTGGTTTCCATTTCAGGCTCGGATCAGGAAATTTGGTCCCAAAATCTTACAGTTGCTGACAGAGTGGACAGAGACATTCCCGTATGACTTTCAGGAGGAGCGGATGATTGGCCATCTGAAAGACATGATTCACAGGATAGCTCCGTGCGATGAGGTGAGGATGTCTGACCTGGGATGTTGTGTGGAGATGTTAAGTTCATTTTCCCGCTTGATTCCTCCTTTTGCCATGTTCCCTTCCATGCCTCTTTCTGGGAACTCGCACCGCTTTGATCTCCTCCGATGGTTAAAACGTGCAGTAGCTTCCCTGAAAGCCACATCTCTCAGGTTAGGTGCCCCTGTGGCAGTGACATGGGGACACACTGGAGTGATCGGTGGAATTTATCTACTACACATCGAATTGCAAGAGAAGAACATTCCCATTTCACAGATGGAAGATCTGAGGAATAGCGTTGACTGAATGTGGTGCTCACAATTCAGATAGCAGCAGAGCTGTGATCTCTCAAGTGATAGTCGAGCAGAGGAGTGAAGCATCGTGACCCGAGACCAACCATCCTGGCCCAGCAGTGGCTCACGGAGCGCTCCAGGATGTTTAGTTTACTAGATGGGGAGTAGAGCAAGCAGCCAGTCATCAAGTGATTGCATTGGGGAGCTAAAAAATATCATCAGTTGCCTGAAGGTACCTGATAAAGGCTTTCTTTCTCTAAAAGAAACACATGGTGGTGAAAGTGGAACCACCAAAGGGCATTATGGTCCTTTTTTGTCTCACCTTCTCCATTTGCTTGTGTCCTTGATCCCTTGTGCTGAAATCTATTTTTCCGTTCCTTGCTTTACGTGTCTTCAGTCTGGTGGGGTTTTTTTTAAATCAATCTTTGCATTTTGTCATCTTTTTCATTAGTGAATCTAACAAGGGTTTGGCTTACACCTTCCTGTCCTGTGTAAAAGAGTTCACAGGCCCTGTGCTTGAAGTGGTCGCTGTTGTAAAACTGGGACCCAGACAGGAGGTGAGCAGGCACAGAGCAGCAGACCCTGATCACGGTTTGACTGATGCCACTGGAACTCCCATCAAAGTTCACAAGATCTATGGGCCAAGAGACAGCTCCTGTTGAATCCAGCCTGACACGGTGACATAGCAAGGGATAGTCCTTACATTTAGAGAAAATACAAATATTTATGGACATGTAGCTTCTCTGGGAGCATGAAAGTGGCAGAAGACAGCAGTGCTTGGCCTGCTGGGCAGAAGCAGTCTGGATGGCTGTATGGTCTTGGTGTTGAAGTGGATGAGCATGTGTGTGGCAGAGTGCCAGTCCATGGAGACTCTGGGAGATGTGCTTAAAAATTCAGGTGGGTGAACCCCATAAATTAATTCGGAAACATTAAACATACCACAAAGTCCATGAAAATAATAAGGATAAGAGCAAATAGTACGTAGAGAGTCTGTAATTACTTCTAGGTTAACCGTGGGATGTGGAAGAATTCAGTTCCATTGGCTACATCAAAGCCTGGCTTCAGGCCACAGATGGGTGCAATTCAGGAGAACAAAAAGTGTGTACCCATGAGTCCAAGAAAAGGAGGCGTGGGGAGAAGAGAGAAGGCATTAGCAGGGTTGCAGCACAACAGAAATTAAACTGGACCTCCTACCCACATGAAGCAGGAGAGAAATGGAAACAGCTGCTCCTGGGCTGGGCTGGCATGGTGGCTGGCACTTTTGGGTGGCCATGGGCGGGCATGGATTGGCCAGCTGGGCTAGCCAGCCTGTGGGAGAGACAGGGTGGGAAGGGGAAGCTGCATGGCGCTTTGGTGGAGGTGAAGGGAGCGCAAAGGACTTTCAGAAAGAGCCAAGGTGGCCTCAGTTCCATTGACCAGAGCAGTAAGACTGCTTCCTCAAGGGGAGGAGGAAATGAACCAGCCAAAAGGGCAGAGAACAGGGGCTTTGTGGGTGCTCTTTTGAAGAGCCATAAATGCTAAAAATCAACTTTTCGCATACAAAGCAATGGTTTATTTGCCTAACACGAGCAAGCACTTGCACGCCTTTGCTCCAGAGCATGCAGAGCTGTATACCAGTGCTTATGGGTGTCCTGGGGGGCCCCAGGCTACATTAGGTTCAAATCATAGTTTTTCAAATATTACTAGACACTGTAATTACAAGTGATTAAGCCTGAGCAAAATCAATAATTAATTTAAGAAACATCTCATATCCTACAAATGCAAATTTCATTTTTTAAGGGACAGCACAAAAGAGCAGTGGTGCCCGTTAGTTGTTTGGAAGAAAGTTGTTCCCATTGTGAATCATACAAATTAAAGGTTGAAAGATTTGTGAGGTCATCTGGTCCATGTAGGTTAATGCAGGATTTTCCCCTGCAGTGTATGCTCCTGTCCTTTGTAGAGTCCACTTTCTAAAGGCTCTGTGATGTGCTTATAAAGGTGTCCATGCTGAGAAGCATTTCTCTGTAAGTGCTGTGATTTGCATTTAGAGTTAGAAATTTTAATTAAAATTTGAGCTCCTAAGCCACCTGCTGAGGCCTGCTGTCTTTGGAGGAACTTTCCCAGTTATGAGTGAAAATTTTTGTTTAATATTTAACAGTAATATGCTGCTTTTGACTGTTAATGTGGCAACGAAGTGAAATTGGTTGATAGAGTCCAGCACGCGGCCCCTGTACGATGGGGGGTCACTTTGTGGCAAGATAATTACCAGCGTGTTGAAGGTAACAAACAATGTTGTTTTCACTTAGTGAACATAGTTTAAAGAAGGCAGGCAATGCTTTTGAAAGGGCAAAAGCAGGATTTTTTTTTTTTTTAATTTCTCCCCCAACACGCGCAGAGAGCTTTCTAGGCAAGGCTGCACCAACCAATTTTCAACGAGTCTCTTCAGGAGCTCTAATTTCTGAATAATTTTTTTGTGTCCATTAAGTGTCTCTTATTTCATTTCTTATTAGGTGGTTGGCTTACCCAGGTCTTTGTTTACTGTTGTCTATATTTTTGTGCCATATTTCCTAGGAAACTGGGTGAAACTGGATCTCTTGATAAGGATTTATTGAAAGGCTGGCTAATATGCATGTCTTTCAAGCAATTTCATGCTGCTTTTTGGCTTTTCATCCAAACAGTAAAGAATTTGATTCAGCACAGACATGGCTTCCTCATGGATTTCTCATCCAAACTCCTTTTTGAAATAGAAATGGGTTTTCAGCTAGAAGTTTTTTAGCCAAATGTTTTATGTTCAGCAGAAAACTTGGATTTCAGTGCCATGCCCGCACCCCCACCCTCCTCCCCAAAATTAATTCCCCTGTTTACACAATATGTTCACAAAATACCAAATACGTCACTATTTGAGTTTCCGCCAAAAAATAACATTCTGTTCAGAGAACTTGGTAAACTATGCTGAGATTTGTGAACACACCTGGATGTAAATCAGAGAAATATTTAGATGGTATTCAAGAGTTTGGGTCCAGGACAGTCTTTGTAAATCAGAAGTGTGACCATCTGTTTGAGTAAGGATTACATGAAGATGGCCAGTACTCACTCTTCGCTGGAGCTAGTGTACATCAGAACAGATAAAAACTGAAAGAAGCAAAAGTTGAAGCACTCGGGATGTTCTAAATGTTTCCAGCCTCAGACTGTAATGATACAGGGTAGATGTTAGCATGTTACTCTTCACTGTGGAGTTGTAGGAGATGCTACTGCCAGGGTGCAGATGGGATCCTGTGTAGGTGAGAAGAGCACTTCCTCTGGCTTCTGGCAGCTTGAACACCAAAACAGGGTGCTGTCAGTACCTAACACTGAAGACTATCCACGGTCTACAAAAGTCTGAAGGAGACAAAGGCTGGAGTTAAACCATGGGATTCAGGAGTACTTCCCCTGGGCTGTGTCCAGGTTGGGATGCAACACAGGTGTGTGCTGGTCTTTGTGGGAAGGCACACTCCGGCCAAGTCCCTGTTGGGATCGTGAGGACTGCGTGGAGGGTGCCGGGGGTACATCTGCTGCCCTGTACAGATTTAACAGAAGAGGGCTCCGTGCCAGCGCTGGTTTCACACCGGCAGATTACAAGCTGACGTTACTGGTAGCTTGACATTACCAAATTCTGTTTGGATGGGGAGTGAGGCATCATTCCACTTGTGAGCAGCCTTGGGATCTCTCCACTGTGTGTCTTTGTGCTGGAAGAGCTGCTGATCGGAGGCCAGCCTGCGCAAACTGTTTTCCCAAGTGACCGTGCTCCTTGAAATTGAGCAGTCACCTTTGCACCCATGCCTGATGCCTCTTTCTCTGGCTGGGAAAGCCCACGAGGCCGTGTTCCTCAGCAGGGTACACCCTGTGCTCCACGTGAGGCTTTTGCCCAAAGACATTTCCAATTAATCCTTGTTTTTAGAGCCCATCCAGCAGTTCTCTCTGTTATCTCAGTTTTATGACATCTGCATCTGTCAGTCTTGAAGAGCTGAAGGCATTTCTTTCTGCCCATCCTCCGTGGCCAGTGGCTTCACTCACTGTCTGTAAAGAACAACCTGAGCAACTTAGTAATGATCATCCTGCTGAGCACATGGCTGTGTGGAATACGATATGAGCTTCCTTCGGTAGCAATTAACGTTTTGGATATTAAATACTCCAAGCTACACAATGCTCAGACCGCTCCAGCTGGGTAGCAAGTATCAGCATGCTTCTGCTGCTCTCAGCTCAAAAGGATGGAGAGAGGAGCATTAGAAACATTTCTTATTCCTAATAAATGAGAGTTTACTAGGCACCACTAATGGGTAGAGTTCTCAGCCAACACGTAGCTGACTCAAAGGATAGGTACCAAATGCTGCTGTGCTCTGGAAAGCTGCAGTAACTCATGTTGTAGCATTACCTTTCCTCTGATCGTGATGTTGGCAGGAATACGTGAGTATCGGTGCCAGCCCAACCCACCAGTCCTGCCGGCCTCTTCTCTTGACTGCAGTCTGTTTCTGTGGTCCGGAGCACAGAACTGTAATTAAGCCAACTGGTTATTCTGAAATAGGCTTGTTCAAAATAAAATGGTAACCTGTTGTTGGCTTAGTATTTTGCAGAAGGGGAAATTCAGCAGAAAACCACTCCTTTGTCAGGTTCTGTGGGTGGTTTATGTTTCTTTCTCTCCCTGTCTCTCCAGGCCTATTGGAAAAAGATGAATCAACTTTTGCAAACCCTGAATCAGAAGCTTGCAACCCTCAGCCATGGGCAAGAAGGGATTGTCAAGATCAGTGCTGCTGTCTCCGATAAGCTGGTTGCCTTTAAAAGCAAACCTCCATCAATTCAGAGAGAAATCCTGAGCGTCTGCAGTGACCCTTACACTCTGGCTCAGCAGCTGACACATGTGGAGCTGGTAAGTGGGAATGGTTCCCAACTTCTGCAGTCAGAGATATTATTTTAAGCCATCAGCTGCTAAGTATTCCAGACACAACCAAAAAACGTCTGCACTGCTGCAGCACGTCCCGTGCTGTATCAGCACTGCAGCAGGAGGCAGGGTTTGACAGGTTAAGAGATGCTTGGGAAGCAAGTTATATATCAGAGTGTTCCTGCGCATCCTGGGCAGGTCCCTTTACCTTCTCAGCTTGCTTATTTGTGAAATGCGAGTCATAGTGCCAGGAAGGTCAAGGGGCTCTCACTTGTGTAAGGTGCTCTGACCTCCCCCAGCCTGAAGGTGATCCTGAAATAGCTGGCTGTTAGCCCTTTTATTAATTTGGGAGAAAATTTAACTGTTCAAATCTGTTCCTATAGATACACAAAGCATCTGAGTTGCCTGATGTATTTTTCATTCTTCCCTTTGGGACTTTGTGCACGGAGGCACAAGGGTGTGCAAACACCACTCCCACACGAAGTCCTGCTGTTCCCCTCCTTGGACTGCTGTCCACTCTCAAACAGGCTTTTGATGGGAATCGCTCCAATTGCAGTACCAAGACACTGGCCAGACTGTTGTGTTGCACACCCTTCTCCCAGGTTCAGGTCCTCCCTGTAGACCTCCTGGATGTTCAGAGAAGAACATAAAACATTGCTGCCATCTGCAGATCTCTAATGATTCCCTGCTGCCTGTCCTCCTGTAGACACTCTTCATCCCTGAGAGGAAGGCTGGAAAAACAAACCGTAAAATGGACTATGCATTGGAGTGAATATCATGGAATTAGCCTTGGGAATTGTGAAGGTAGTTGATATTCTATTTGTCAAGAAGTGGAATAGCTCAGAAACCCCAAATTTAGAATTATCTTCTCACCTCGGTTAGTTTTCAGAGCATGCAACTCTGTCTCTCTTTGCTTTATATAGCTTAAGCCAGAGGGTAAAAGTCCTTTTGCCTGGAGTTTTTTTCTTGCTTTTATTCTCTTCTACAGTACAACAGTCTTTCAGAGGGAGACTCCTGTAACAGAGGCACCGCTGCACTTTTAAAACTGATGCAGCCAGAGGTTTTCATTCCACTTTACTGTAATCAGTGGTCTCTACCTTCTCTTTCACTTACTGCATCCAATACACCAATTACTCTGCACTAAAGCTGTCTGATAGTTATTTGTTTGTAAGAATTATTTGCTACTTATTTAATAATAATTATTTTTGAGTAAGAATCCTGTATGGTTTCCAGTGGCAAGGTGTGAGA
>NW_010139691.1:0-7614 GCF_000699245.1 Pterocles gutturalis | reverse complement strand
TCCACAGACCCAGCGGGCCCCCAGCTCGTTTCATCTTTTCTCCCTTCCTCTGGCAGCGGTGTCCAGCTCCGTCTTCATCGTGGCCATCCTCATCCTGCTGCTGCTCCTGTACCACCGGGACCCCCTGTGCTGCCAGTTCCTCTGCTCCTGCCGCTTGTTCCAGACCCCCGGACAGTATGTGAGTGTCTTCCCTCCCCTCCTCCTGTCCCTGGGTCCACTGCCACCCCTGGAGCTCTTGTTCCCTTGGGCTGGGGTCTGCGAAGCTGCATCGGGGGCACCCCTCCTGGATGTGGGACCCCCGAGTATCGCTGGGTTCTGACTCCTCCTTGTTCCCACTCTGCCCAAGAGATGCATCCCCCAGCCCCGGCTGTGCCTCGGGGTGGTATCTCTGAGGGCCGGCACTGGCAGGTTCCCCAGCTCCCCACGCAGCTCAGGGGGGTGTCCTCCTCCCCCAGCGCAGTTGTTTGTGGGGCTGGGCTCCACTTTACAGGGAAGGGGCTCAGCGGAGAAGGGGGCTGGAAGCTCAGGGCGAAGGCAGACAAAGCCACTCGCATCCTTGGCAACTGGCTCTCATGTGCACAGCTCCCAGCACGGAGCAGCGAGACACAAAGCCCTTTTGCTTGTATCTGTAATTTTCTGGGGCTGGCTTTCAAGTGGGGAAACTGGTGACAGAAAAAGAGCAGCGTGTTCAGCCAGCGCTACCTTTGTGGTGGTGGCTGCCTGGGGAAAGCTCTGCTTCTGAAGGGATGGCTGCTCAGGGGAGGGCTGGGGGGACCGCTGCAGAGTCCCCAGGGGAAGAGGGGACATCTAGCCTCAGCTAGCAGGGGATGGAGAGACTTGAGCCATGAAAGGCAAATGTAACCGTCCAGCACAGGTGGGGAAGTCCCCAGCAGAAATCACTGCGGGAATGGGCTGTACTGCTGGTGTCCTTTGCCTGCTTCACTGCATCTGCTCCTTTCCCCTCTTCCTCCCCGGCATGTGTCAGGGAGAGGGCTCAGACGCTGCTCTCCTCGGAATGCCGCGCTCCTCGCCCCGCAGAGCTGCTCCCCAGGGCTGTGCAGGATGCGCCATGGGCTGCAGAGCCTTTGCTGTGCCTGGGCACGGCTCTTGGTGGGCGGTTGAAGGAGACGGCATCTTGCCTTTAGCAAAGGGCTGTGTGGACAGATGGATGTGGATGCGAAGAACTATATATGGAAAGGGAATGTCTATAGGATGTATTTCCATCAGAAGCGAAGCGGTTGTAGTGCTGTGAGGCAGCTTTCAGGCAGGTGGAGTTGTGCTGGTTGTGCTGGTTTTGCTAATCCATTATTAAAGCAAATAGTTGCACCTCCAGCCAGCCGAGATTCCTGCAGCTTCTGTGATTGCCGTGGGGCCGAGGCAAATGGTTCCTCAGCTGTTAAGAGCAAAAATAAATCTGTCATTTGTTCCCCCTGCGAATCGCTGGTTGCTCTGGGAGTCTCTGGATGGTTTTCTGCTGGCAGAGATGGGGCTTTTCTGAGAGCGAGGCACGGCTCACAGCTCGAATCCTGGCTTGAGGGGCTGCTCTCCACGAGAGGGATTTCTGCTGATGTTCAGCACCTTGCCAAGGAATCGAGCTGAACTGGAGCAAGACTGCTGCGGACCAGAGCAGCTCTTGCTCTGCAGATGTCCTTGCTACATTATCCTGAAATGACTCTTTCATAGATGAGCATTTACAAATTCTGTAACCCTGAGCATGTGACGGAGCTCTTACCTACACGAGTGGAATAGTTGGGTTGGTTTTTTGTTGTCCCCCAAAAAGAGAGAGAGATCTTAGAGACAGCCAGGCAGAGCTGGCTGCCAGTCAGCCAGGCAGAGCTGGCTGTCAGCGGTGAGACCCATGTCATCTGAACGGGCGAGGGGGTCTCTGCCCCTGTCCCCAGCCCTGCTCCCCAGCTGTCCCGCATGAACTGCTGGGTGGGATGTGAGGGATTTCGGCTGTGCTTATTGTCTCCCTCCCTGACCCCTCGTTACAGGACCGTCCCCCACCCTACTTCAGCAGCAGCCAGCGGCTGGTGGGTCCCCAGCGCGGAGTGTCGCGGCTGGAGAGCGCGGCCGACAACCCGGGTGTGCAGGTGAGGGGAGCTGGGGAGAGATGGCAGCAAAGATCTTGATGGGTTTGGGAAGAGATTGGGGTTACGGGGACCTGGGGAGCTCCTGGGGCATAGGGAGAAGGGGCTGGACAGCAGCAGGAGCAGCTTTGGGAAGTGCTGCCTGTGTGTAAAAACCTGGGGTGGGCGGGGATGCTGCAGAGGACACCATGGTGCCAGGCAGTCCCGTCGGGGCTTGGGACCTTGCAAAGCCGGTCATGGTGTAATGACCTCCTGCGAGGGAGGATTTCCTCTCTTGGGGTTCAAGGGCACCTGCAACTTTGAACCCTGAAGTAACTTGAGGTGGCACCACGCTGTGACGTTCCGGCGACGGGAGCCACGGCCGCGCTGACCTTTCTGTTCTGGGCTGGGCATTTCCAGGGAGACGAGCTGTTCTGCGTCGGCCCCCGCTACCAGCTCCCCTCCTGGGACCAGCCCCGCTTGCCGAGCTATGAGAGCGTGCGTAAGAAAGATCGCCAGCGGGAAATCCATCAGATGATCGCCGAGAGGTTCGGGCTGTGGGCTGAGCCTTCCCAGGAGGTGAGCGCTCCCTCCCCTGTGCGAGGGTGCTGGCAGGGGGCCGGGGGCAGCCCCCCCTCTTTGTTTTGTACCTGGGTCTTGCTTCAGCAGTTTGCAGTGGTGCTGGAGGACTCTGTTCTCTGGGATTGCCTTTCTCTGATAGCCCTTATCTCTGGGGAGGGCCCAAAGTGCACCAGGAGGCTCCTGGGGTGCACGTCTGCGCTGGTTAATGATCCAGCGCTCCCGGCGTTTGCAGAAATGCCTGTGCTGGGAGGAAGGGCAGAGCTGCTGAGGACAGGGCAGGCCCTGCGGATCATCTGCTCCCTACAAGTCCAAGCTGGGAACATTATTTATAAATCCATAAGGTTTCCACAGTTTCTTGCTCCCCTCTTCCCGCAGGACACCTCTGGGAGGCCCCTCACTGTTACCTTGAAGGGTTGATGGCTTATTTAGGAGCAGGAGGCTTTGCCGGCTATGACATTTAAGATTTGCGCTCCTGCAACAGAATAGAGAAGAGCGAGTACCTCTGCCAAGTAGGTCCTGCAGCAGCGTCCCCAGAGGTTCCTGTTGAACAGAGACCTCACTGACTAAAGCAGAACAGAAACATTTGAAACCCCGAGTAGAGCACTAAAGGGTCACTGATTTACCTGGGTTTGGGGCTCTTAAAGTCTGGCACAGTCAGCGCTCGCTGCTCAGTGTTTGGAGCCATAACGAGTGGTCCCACTTTGAAACCAAGCACCGAGGGCACAGGAGAGGAGAGACCCCCAAGGGGGAGTAGTTGAGGAACTGCAATGGGAGCTCTTCCACAACATCCCTGTGCTGCTCCTGTCACTCATGGGGACAAAATTAGCCCAAAATAAATGTAACAACAGCCCTGAGGTGCCTCTCTGCTCCTGTGCAGTGAGACTCGCTACCAAAACCTGGGCAGACAGCCTGGTTTGAAGGTGTGTGTATAAATCCCGGTAATTGATCCTTGGTCAGAGGAAAGTGAGTGACAAGTCTTTTCCTTTGTGATAAGTTGTGACCCATCCTCAAAGGGGGACAGGGAAGAGCAGGAACCTGGCACAGAGCATGTGAGGGGGGAGCAGGGGGAATGTGCCTCCAGCGGATTTCCACCCTGCCACGTTCAAACCAGTGCTAAGCGCTGATCTTCCAGGTGTTCACCTCACCAGCAGCTCGCTGCTCTGAGCGCTGCAGGAATTTACTTCCAGGCTAGTGGTGGCTGTGAGCCTTGTCATCAGCTCTGTGAGAAGACGTGGGATAATCTCCCAGTTATTTCTGATCAGCTGTAACTCTCTCCTCAATAGATGCCGCCTCCCTACGAGCACGCTCTGAGGCATCCTCCAGCTTTCTCAGGAACAGTAACAAGCTCGGAGACCTTGGGCAGACGCAGTGTGCCCGACCCGTTCCAGGCCCCTCTTGGCCACCAGACTCAGCGAAACACGGCTGTGTAAGGCCTCGGCGTGCTGCTGCTTCCCACGGTGTCAGCGACAAAGTGCCTGTGACACCGTTCTCCTCCGCAGGGAACGGCTGAACCTCAGACTCCCACCCCGATTTGCAATCAGCCACGACACAGGCAAGTCAGAGCCAGCCCACGGAGACGTCCCTGGACAGGACAGGGACATCCCCGGAGCCACCGCCAGGTACCGCACCCGCAGCAGGGCAATCAGGGGTGTTGCTCGCTCTTCTCTGGCAAACACACTGTCACCAAAGGCGACAGACCAGGTCCTTCCTTCTGCGTGGGGGCCAAGGCGAAGGTCTGCTCAGCCAGAGCTCCTCCGGGCAGCTGCTGTTATTGTACGTCTGCGAGGCGAGCACTGCCAGCCGCACCGAGGATCCAGCCTCAGCCAGAGCTCCTGTTGTGCTACTTCACTGATTTCTTAGGTTATAAAATGTTTTACTCTATCGGTGTGTTGGATACCAGGTGGGAGTCCTCACCTGTGAGCAGCAGAATGGATCTGCAGCAGAGTATTGCCGTGTGCTCTCACAGCAACGGTCCTCTGCGGCTTGGAGCAATTGTAAAGCAAAGGTGGATGTGTGTGGCTGAGCCAGTTCACCTACTCGTCTTCTGCAGAGTGGACAATCTAATAATGTCAGTTCCAGTGCCCTTACACCGCCAGTTTTGATAACCTGGTTTCTTCTGCAGAGCCTATGTTTCAAATTGTTTACAAACCTGTAGACAAAATTAGACCAGTTTGGTCACAAGGCATTTGGGCTCCTTTATTTCGAGCTACGTAAGCTCGAGAATGCCACGGAATGACTTAGGAAAGACCAAAGGATAAGCCTTCTGGATGGTGGCTTTATGATACACCTCCAACTGCTGAGCTTCAAATACCACCCCAGACTCATGCATCTTCCCAGGCACTCTAAATTAGTCATGAATTTGCTTTAGAGTGTGAACTTGCCTCACATGGCTTGTAAATGGAACACTTTCAGATATTTTGAGTTACTCATTGAGGTGAGTTAGTTAGAAGGAAAAATCTAGCTTCCTTGGATGCACTGGAAAGGGATTTGCTCTGCAGTATTTCAAATTAAGATACAAATATAACAGTAGTGTCTAAAAATGAGTAAAAATAGATAGAGGGAATTATTAGTGGGAATGAGTACTGACGTGAGAGTGACTGTAGAGAGAACTCATGCAGTAGCACAACGGAACAGGTTCTCCAGAGGAAGGCAGCTCGATCCTAGATGAACATGAGTAATAATTCTGTGAACAATCAAGACCTTCAACAGCCACACAGCATTTATTAAACACTCTTACAAATGCCAGCAGGTGATCCTAGTGCCTGAACACTGACCACGTGTGCTCTAGGAGCAAGAAAACGAAGTCCTACGTTGGTATCTTCAGAGCTAGAGCATTCCCATCCTCGGATGCCAGTCCAGCTGGAGAGGTCTGTCCCAGCCGCTCCTTCCCATTGTCCTTACGTGCCGCAGGAGGCTCAGAGCATGGTGACCAGTTTAAAGCTTCCTACTTCTGTGGTAGGAATAACATTGATAAAGGTTTTATAAAGAATTGCTCCTTTGGGCAGACGGCAGATCACTTCCCTGCTCTCGGTGCTGCGGGGAGGAGGTATGTAGACCTCTTTGGTGTATCTCACGATCCCATCCTCCAGCGCATAGAGTGTCTTGTTACGGCCCATCCCCACCTGGAAGAGGGGAAGTGTTAGAAAGGAAAGGCTGGAGGTCCACCATTAAAGCAGATCTGATCATTGGTCTGCCTTGTTTGATATTCTGGCTTCAACAGCATCTGTTGCTTTGTCTTTTAAAATAAAAGAAAACCATACGACTTGCTTCCAGCAATCAGTACGCAATGGCGCTCATTACAAGGGAGAAGATACAAGTGCCACCCTGAAGCACCAGAACCCCGTTAGGTTACAGAAGTATTTTAAGATATCCAAAACTGCCAGCCCTTTCCTGAATCACACGGGCACAGGTGTGACTCTGAGCCGGGTCTGTGACTATGAAATACCAGGTAATGAACCCCAGTTTCAGGATTATACAGGATATAGGGAAGAGCATTAAAAACTAGCTTGAGGGAGGAGGCACTGAGTACGGGACTCTGTTGCAGGCTGCTGTTCTGAGAACCAAGGAAGAGATGGAAAAGCAACTCACATGAGCTCCTGGATGCCAGCGTATCAACCGCTGCGTAGCCAAAATGTTGCCTGCATGCACGAATGTACCTGCAACAGAGTGACAGAGTCAGACTGGAGAGAAACGGAGCTCTCTGAAGTCCTGACAGAACACAAACGGTTCCAGGACTTACAAACCCCAGCTTTCTGTGGGAATTTTCTAAGGAAAAGTTACTTCAAATGCTAAAAGCATCTAATCAAAAATGCTGTTAGCAGGAAATAAAGGGCAATTGATACACAATGGCAAAAAGCAATTCTAGCCTTTGAAAAGATTACTTTAGGGTACAAGGCATTTTGTGGTTGCTGAAGGCATTTGTTTTATTACCTTTTACATCGCTGTGTTTTCATGGGCAAAGCTAATAATTGTTAAGCACTCAGCTGCAAGAATTTGTACTTTGACTTCTGCAAAGCCTCATAATTCTCCTCTTTGTAAACACCTAAATGCCCAGCTTTTCGACACAGCGTGGGGGAAAAGTGCACTTAAGCTATGATGTGTCCCGCAGCGCACCCTCCTCCCAGGCACTCCAGAGAGGCAGAGTTAGAATCAAAGTACATTTTCTGTAGGCGATTTTGGCTGGCCACTCGCAGGCCCATCTGGGAGGGAGGCTGGCTCACCCTGCCCTCCCGCTGGCTACCCTCCATCACGAGGTTTCACTGAACCTCCCCTTTCCTTTCTCCTGGAAGAGCGCTCTGGCCACCTCCCACTGAAATACTCAACAACTAATACCGTCGCTAGGGAGAAGCTGTGAACAACCCAATGAAACACAAATAAGACTCAGCAGATACTCAGACCTACCTTCTACTTTTTTGAATCCATAGCGCTTCCCAGGGCTGCGGCCACCTAAGTTTTTTGAGCTGCCTCCAGTTTTCTTAGAAGCACATCTGACAGCAACCAGGCTTGTTTGTGGAGCAGCGAGAACTAGGTTCAGAGCAAAAACAACAACAACAACATCAGCTGAAAACAAACTGTTACACGCACTTTCTTTAGTCAGATTTAAAGAATGTCAGTTAAGACAGGCCTTAAAACTAAAAGCACAAGAAAGCCCTGAGGAAAAAAATATTTTAAAACATTTTTAAAGCCTCCTGACTACAGCACTGCGCAAGGAGAGAGCAGCACCCCTCACGGGCTGGTTTCTACCTAGCACACGTGCAGACTGTTTTTACAATCATTTTTTCACCCTAACGGCTGTCAGCAGCAACACAGAGACGCTGTGCAGCCCCCAACCTTGGAGATTTTCGGCTCCAGAAGGGACAAAGCCCTCAGCACCTCGGCCCCACCTCACATTTGCCCCTGCTTCCAGCACATCGCACCAAAACCCCCCTGAGGCCCCTTCCCGCATGAATAACCCGGCCTGAGA